>NC_142940.1:42648600-42693600 GCF_046866305.1 Octopus bimaculoides
TATACTTTTCTCCTTCCCCTGGGGAAGTGGTCTCAGTCCATTTAACCTCACTCTCTAGCTCATCTGTTGCGTTACCTTCTCTTCTTTATTTAATGGTACTGGATTGGATTGCCTCGACTTCCGCTGTTACTTTGACGGTTTGTGACGACCATATTTTGGAGTAACTGTGAGGAAATGTTCTGCAAAGAATACCCCGTAATACTTTTTCCTGGTTCTGAATGATCTCAAAATCCAGCCAACCACCAGTTTTGCCATTTTAGTAATATGCACATGGAATGATGCAGCTACCCCCTGTGGGTTCGCAGGTCAGGCACCGACTCTGAGAGTTCTACATATTTGTCAAGTCTAAACATCATGTATGTAGGTTGAAAAGAATTGGTGCCTGGTGTGATAATTGGTTACACTTGTTTCCTTCCACCCTCCTGTCCAAGTTAATAGTTAATACTGGATATTTACGTCCTACAAGATGTAAAAGTCCCATCCATGACAATATAATACATACATATATATATATATATATATATATATATATATATATATATATATATATATATATATATATATATATATGTATGTATGTATGTATGTATGTATGTATGTGTCGTCATTGGTATGCGCAACAGAGTGGTACATTCATTTATGCAGTAGGCGTACACGATATGAAATTTTGTTCTTAATATGCCACAGGTAGAAATATTTATGGGAAAAACAGGATTTATCAAACCTATACACATATGTTTCGTTCTCGTATCCTGGTTTACACCGCATAAAACCTTTGTCCTATTGTAAATGTATTGCTGTACAAATCCTTTTAACAACTGATAACGTTATAACTGCCGACTCACTACCCACAATGTAATATATCATGTTACTTCCTTTAGAAATATAGTGATAGGGGTCTGAATATCATTTTTTGTGCATTTAAGTGTTACGCATGGAAATATTTCTGACGTGAAATATTTAGAACATTGTTCCCTAGATTTTCGTGGTTGTTTTCCATTTCTTATGGCTGAGATATTACTGTTGACAATAGATTGCTCATAGTGTCCATGTGTGAATAGAGAAAGAAATCTGCTGTTTGTAATGACAGATGATATGTTTAAATATAACAACAGAAGACATTCCCTATTGTTGCTATTTTCTTCCTGTTTAAGGCGGCGAGATAGCAGAATCATTATAGCGCCACAAAATTTATTTGCGGTATTAGCTGCAGCACTCTACCTACTGAGTTGAAATCCCACTCAAGTCTACTTTACTTTGAATTTCTCCGGCTTCGATAAAATAAAGTAGCAGCCAAGTATTAGGGTCGATGGTATCGACTAATTCCCGCACCTCAAACTTAGCCCTGTGCGTAAATTATAAACCATGATTTTCCAGTGTGTAAGGCGACAAGCTGGCTGTATCATTCGCATGTTGAACAAAGTGCTTATGGGCGTTTCATTCGTCTTTAGATCCTGAGTTCAATTTCCACGCAGTTCGACTTTGAATTTTATACTTTCGAGGTCGATGAAATAGTTATTTGGGTTGATGTAATCGATTAGCACTCTTCCCTAAAATTTCAGGCTTTGTGGTTATAGTTGAAAGGATTATTTTTCACTGTAAGGTGGCGAGCTGTCAGGATCGATAGAAAATCGGAAAAATAAAAAGCGCTATGCAGTATGTGTTCGAATTTCTATCATCTGAGTTCAAATGCTAGAAGTTGCCGAGCTCAACGTTTCTG
This sequence comes from Octopus bimaculoides, assembly GCF_046866305.1. NCBI lineage: Eukaryota > Metazoa > Mollusca > Cephalopoda > Octopoda > Octopodidae > Octopus > Octopus bimaculoides. Next base: position 42,650,321 of record NC_142940.1, read on the forward strand.
TTCATCTCTCCAGGTTAGTTAAAATAGTGTACTAGTCAAATGGAGTAGTCGAAGATGTCTGTTAATCCCCGCAACATCTTAACTTTACTGGTCTTGTGCCTTCATTTACGATAAATAATAATATGAAGTACCTTATAGTTGGCACTCCGTCGGTTACGACGTCGAGGGTTACAGTTGATCCAATCAACGGAACAGCCTGCTCGTGAAATTAACGTGCAAGTGGCTGAGCACTCCACAGACACGTGTACCCTTAACGTAGTTCTCGGGGATATTCAGCGCGACACAGTGTGACAAGGCTGACCCTTTGAAATACTGGCACAACAGAAATAGGAAGTAAGAGTGAGAGAAAGTTGTGGTGAAAGAGTACAGCAGGGTTCGCCACCATCCCCTGCCGGAGCCTCGAGTAGCTTTAGGTGTTTTCGCTCAATAAATACTCACAACGCCCGTTCTGGGAATCGAAACCGCGATCCTATGACCACGAGTCCGCTGCCTTAACCACTGGGCCATTGCGCCTCCACACCTTATAGTATCAAACGGTAATGACACACGTTCTGATAGTAAACGGAGGTAAAATACATGTTGACGACTCACTTTCGAATTCTGGTTAAGCAATTTCTCTGCTCTTTGAACGTATTTAACGTGTTGAAATCTTTCTTTCTAGCATAGGTGCAAAATCAGAATATTTCGAGAGGAGATTGGTAGATTACATCGCCTACTACTTAACTAGTAGACGAATAAAAGGAATGCTAAAGAGCATGAGCTAATAATCCAACACATATTTTCTGGTGCCTTAACGATTCTCTCAATGCAACATCCTATAATAATGGCTTCTAATGTAGGCACAAAACCGAAGTGGGAACGAACGACTGCTTATATCAGACACTGTGCTTGATTAATACTTTATTTTATACAATCGCAAAAGATGAAAGACACATTGACGTTCATAAAATTTAACTCGAGGGCGTAAAGAACTAGAACAAACACCAGATGGCATTTTATACGACAATCTAAGGATCTTTACAGTTCACTACAATTTATAATAGTTTCAAACTTTCGTATTAGGCCAGTGATTTTAGCTGAAAAGAACGGATAGCATGGTACAGTAGGCTGCAGGTAGTGAGCCCGCTAAGCATGCAAGACCCCAGGAGCTCCAACAAAATCTGTGATAAAGAGAAAATAATAACAGCAACAACAACAACAACAATAATAATAATAATAATTATTATTATTTCTAATTTTGGTACAAGGCCAGCACTTCTGATGGGAGACGTCAAATCGATTACACTAGCTGCTTATTTGATTGCTACTTATTTTACTAGCCGTGAAAAGTAAAGCACTTCATAATAACGCTTTTCTAATTTTGACTGAAGCCCTGCACTTTTCAGGGTAAGTCGATCGTACATACCCCATTGTTTAAATGGTATTTGTTCAATTGACCCTGGAATGGTAGAATGCAATATTCGACTCGGTGGAATTCGCGCTCAGAATATAATGAACCGGCAGAAATGCCGCTAAGCAATTTGTTCGACGCTATTGCACTTCTGGCAGCTCGCGTCTTTACCGTTTATTTCAAGAAAAAAGTTAATTCTTTCGATTTAGACATCTGGCGAGGATGTCTTGAAGAGAAAGGAATAGCCGACGAGATCGAGATCAATGTGTGATAGGTACATTTATGTTATGGAGCTCGAAAGAACGAAATACTAAATTGTCCTCGGCCATATTTGAAATCTCGAGGTAAAGAGCGAGAAGATGCACTGCATTTTGTTTGAAGTTCAATGGATTCTGTCTATCCACTACTCTTCACTTGGGGGATTTAATGGTCATCATACTATGCACGAATTTAAGATCTTGTATAGAAAATAATGAATAGTACACAACAAATGCATACTGGAATGATATTAATGTATTTTTTTTATGTTTGTTTAAAAGTTGTATTTATAAATGATGAGCACAAATATAATGAGTAATTAAAACTGATATAATTAATAATTAATTAAACCTCATGACACACATTTTGTTTCATTTTAATGAAAGGAATCGAATCAGCATATTTTGGATAAATGAGTTTTCAATAACGTTACTCTCTCTCTCTCTCTCTCTCTCTCTCTCTCTCTCTCTCTCTCTCTCTCTCTCTCTCTCTCTCTCTCTCTCTCTCTCTCTCTCTCTCTCTCTCTCTCTCTCTCTCTCTCTCTCTCTCTCTCTCTTCAATTATGCTATTATTTGAACAATAGAAGAATAGAAGACAACTAAGGAGAGATTTTGTATAGTGGAGCTTTTAAACTTGTATAAAATCATGCATTGAAGATGTTTAACTCGTAAACGGTGGAAGAAGGTCACACGAATGTGTGTGCCAAATGGGTCAAAACCAGAAACTATATATTTTTTATTAAGGGCTATTTTATTTATATTTATTTATATTTATTTTCACATTAAATATGCACAAAAACTAGGAAAATGATACAGTTCCTGGACGTATTAATAATAACACGCACCAAGTATGGATTCAGGACATCCGTATACCGCAAGCTGACCTTCACCGGACGATACCTCAACTTCAATTTCCACCATCCATACAGTGTAAAGAGAGGGATTGCTCAGTGCCTAAAACATCGAGCAAAGAATATAAGTAGTGATCGAGATACCAACCACGATGAAATGATCAAGCTCAGTAACAATCTATTAAGCAACAACTACCCCCAAAACATACTATCTACTCCAATTATGAAAAAAAGAGAGGATAAAACCAACAAACTGTCTACAGTCTGTCTACTCTATGTGAAAGGACTCTCCGAAAAGATACAAAAGATATGCGGCCCAAATGACATCAGGACAGTTTTCAAGAGTAAGAGAACACTTTGCAAATATCTCCTTCGGTTACAACCACCAATAGAAGAGAATATGACCCAAAACTGCGTGTACTCTATCCCAATCAGCTGTGGTAGGTTATACAAAGGTGAAACACGTCGCCACCTCAAAATAAGGGTAGAGGAACATCGCAAAGCTGTGACACGAGGAGATATTAATAAATCGGGTATAGCCGATCGGGTATGGAAAAATGGAGACCACCTCTCCCTGTGGGATGAAGTTAAATAATAGACAGAGAACACCACTGGAAAATACAAAAACTAAAAGAGGCAACACATATGCTGGGACGCAACAACCTCTTAAGCAGACCGAGTGCAGATATGAACAGCATATATATATATATATATATATATATATATATATATATATATATATATACATATGCGCAGGCGTAGTTGCGTAGTAAGAGGTTTAGTTTCTGAACACATGATTCCGGGTTCGGTCACACTACGTGACACCTTTGGCAAGTGTCTTCTACTATAGCCTCAGGCCGACCAAGTCTTGTGAGTGGGTTTGGTAGACAGAAACTGAAAGAATCTTAACGGTTGTGTCTGTGTGTGTGTGTGTGTGTGTGTGTGTGTGTGCATGTGTGTGTGTGTGTGTGTGTGTGTGTATAAATGCGTGTGCATGTGTGTTTTGAGAGTGTGTTTACGTCCGCGTTACCTAGCAGTTCAGTAAAAAAGACCGATAGAATAAGTGCTGGACTTTGAAAACAATAAGAACTGTGGTCGATTCGTTCGACTAAAATCCTTCAAGATGGTTCTCCAGTCAAATGACTGAGACAAATAGAAGAGAGAGAGAGAGATAGAGAGAGAGTTAGATAGATGATGAGCTTCCTCACAGTTTTTGTCAACTAAGTTCATTCACAAGGCATCGATCGGCTCGGATCTATAGTAGAAGCCAGTTACCCAAAATGCCGCGTAATGAGACAGAACCCGAAACGACACAGTTGCAAAGCGAGCTTCTAAACCACACAGCCATGTTTGTTTGAGATAGAAAATTAAATTGATTTTTTTTTAAATTGTTATTCTGTAAGTGTTCAAAGAGTTGATGCTATGCTTTGATTTAGAAAACTGATAGTTTCTTATAATTTCTAAACCAGTATTATTTATTCCCTGCTACTTCGTTGCTATGCACTCAAATTAGATTTGTAGTAGTGTTAAAATGACTGCCTTTGTTCATCTATTAAGGTCAATCAGAGGCATTATATAATTAAAGATTTAATTAAATCCTAACAAGTATCTAATGACTACCTTTCTAGCAAAAGCCAATGAAAGTATAGAATGGTACTGTCGATCAAAGCATTAACAACATTGTTATTCAAGGGGAATTTAGAAACAGAATAAAATTTGTGAATGAAATATAATAACGGCTTCAAATTTCGGCAGTGGGTCAGCAATGTGAAAAGAGGTGTTTAGTCGAGTAAATTGACCTCATAACTCAACTGGTACTTAATTTACCGACCCCAGCAGTGTGAAAGTCAAAGTGAATCTCGGAGGAATTTGAACTCATAATGTAAAGCCGAACGAAATACTTCAACGAATTTTTTCGTCGTGGAAACTATTCAACTACACCGCCATCTTTCCATGAAGTGCAATATGAAAAGAAAGAACAGAAAATGCAAAACTGAATTAATTTACTTTTGTAAAATAACATCGTGTGATAAGAAAACTCAATCGGTAAAAACTGTAAGATTTTGATTCATGGTTATGAACATACACTCTTTTATTCTTTTATTTGTTTTAGTCATTGGATTGCGGCCATGCTGGAACACTGCTTTCAGGAGTTTAGTCAAATGAACAGGCCCTAATATGTATTCTTCTCTGAAGTCTATCTGGTATTTAGTCTATCTGGTTTGTTGTCGAACCTTTAATTGTGTAAACGTATACAAGTCAACACCGATTGATAACCATTGTGGGATCCAGCACAAAGGTACTCACGCACATGCGCATGCTAATACCCACATCTACCTATCGACGTATTTATCTACGTATATACACACATATAGATGCATACATACATACATATATGCTTGTATGCATGCACCACGGTTTCACAGAATTTCCATCAACCTAATTTACTCACAAGACATTGGTCGACCCAGAGCTATATTAGAATGAAACATGCTCAAGATACCACGCAACGGGACTGAACATAAAATCACGTGTTCCAAAGCGATCTTTTTTCATCATACAAACATGCTTGCGCCCATTCAATACAAATACAAGGCTGATATGTAAATAATAAGTTCAAACATGTGTATATATATATATATATATATATATATATATATATATATGTGTGTGTGTGTGTGTGTGTGTGTGTGTGTGTGTGTGTGTGTGTGTGTGTGTGTGTGTGTGTGTGTGTATGTGTATGTGTATATATATATATATATATATATATATATATATATATATATATATATATATATATATATATATATATAAGGTTAAGAAGGGTATATATATATATGTATGTATATTACCTTTTCTTAACTTATTTCATTCATTAGACTGCGGCCATGCTGGGACACCACCTTCAAGAATTTTTATTTAAATGAATCGACCGCCAGTAGCTATTTCGTAAAGCCTGGTACTTCTTTAAGATATCCTTCGCCGAACGGTTAAGATACGAAGAAATAAACACGCCAACAATAGTTATCAAGCAATATATATATATATATATATACATATATATATATATATATATATATATAAAAAGAAGATATTTAATTCTGAAAATAGGAAGGCAAACATAACAACACCAGGTAAAATAACACAACGAAAACACAAACTTCAAATCAACACCAACAAAAATAGTAACCATAAACAGAAAAAAATTCATTTTTTAATGTCAGGACAACAAACACCGGAGAAAGAAACACTCCAAGAAGTAACATACCCAAAACAATTGGACACATAGACCCTAAGATAATTAATCTTTCCAGAAGAGATCTTGACAATGATGAAACCCAACTTCTGTTAAAAGGCCTGAAATTTACACCTACACCAACAGTCAACCACCATGAACTAAAGGAAGATATCCAGAAATTCTGTCGCAAATTACGACTTGTCGAATTCTTCACCACCAATATTAATAATACAAATAATAATGAAACCGAAGATTCTTTAGTGAGGAATAAATCAAATTTCACCCCACCAAAAGGCAGAAATATCTACCTGGACCAATATATTGACACCCTATCAAACTTCCCCCTAAAACAAAATACCAAAATTAGGCCGAACATTAACAAATCAGAGATATCTGCACTTAAACGGATGCAAAACGATGAAACAATAATAATTAAACAAGCAGATAAAGGGGGTGCAATCGTCATCATGGATGTGGAATACTACAAGGATTTAGTTGAGGAACAACTAAATGACACAACCTTCTATTGTGAAATACCCTCGAACATAGACCACCACATCATGAAGAAGATCAACCACTTAGTTTCTAAACACTACAACTCACTCACTGACAATGAAAGAGACTACATCACCAACTTCGAACCAAAACCCAGTAACTTTTACGGCTTACCCAAAATACACAAGTCAGAAGATATTCAACAGGGAGTAAAGGAACAAGGAAGTGAATACATAAAAGTGCTACATCCAAAAGATTTAAAACTTAGACCAATTATAGCTGGCCCAGTATGCCCTACTCACCGTCTAAGCAATTTCATCGACATTCTTTTGAAGCCACTTTGTACATACCCAGTTTCATTCGGGATGACATCGACTTTTTATCCCATCTTCCCAAAACCACTGAAACAAATTCAATCCTACTGAGCTTCGATGTAGTAAGCCTATACACAAATATCCCACATGATTTAGGAATAAAGGCGGTTGAATACTGGGTAAACAAACACAGAGAAGCAATTCCCAACAGGTACACGGTGACATTTATACTAGAATCAGTGAGACTTATCCTGGAAAATAATACGTTCTTCTTCAATGGTAAGAACTATATCCAAATTAAAGGCACGGCTATGGGGACGAGGTGTGCCCCCGTTTATGCGAATTCGGTGATGGGTTACTTGGAACAAAAACTCTACCAGGAAATAGAGGAGAGATATAACACCGAATTTAGGAAGCTTATAGAAAAAGCATGGAAGAGATACCTGGACGATTGCTTCATAATCTGGACCAAACCTCAAAGCATTGTGGAGGAATTTAACACCCTCCTGAACAACCTACACCCATCCATCCAATTCACAAAGGAGATTAACAGTAGCAAATTACCATTTCTAGATATAATGGTAATTAAAAAGAACACCGCCATTACCACAGATATATATTACAAACACACAGACACACACCAATACTTGAACTTTAAATCGTGCCATCCACCCCATACAAAACGCAACATACCATACTGCCTAGCCAGGAGAATATGTACTATTGTAGAGGATATAGAGACCAGAAATAAACGCCTGATGGAACTGAAAGAATTTCTGGTGAAGCAAAAATACCCATCACGACTCATAGAAAATGGTATTCAGCGGGCTTCGAAAATACCCATACAACAACTGAGGACACCGCAAAGAAAAGACAAACAGGAAAAGATCATTCCATTTATAGTGACACAAAATCCATGCCACCAGAACATCTTTAATATCGCCAAAGCGAACTTACCGATCCTTGCACAAAGTAAGGAATTGAGAAATATCATTACAGATCAAAATATAACTCTCAGTAAGAGACAACCTAAAAACTTGAAAAAACTATTAACAAAGGCAAGGTTTGACCTCAGCAACAAAAATCAAACATTCACTGTATCCAAATGCAATGATAGCCGATGCGGCACATGCCGATCAATCCATACCGGCCCATATATGAACACAAAAACAGGGAAAATATTCACCAATGCGAACATGAACTGCAAAAGTAGAAATCTAATCTACTGCATCAAATGCCCTAATTGTGAAGAATTGTACGTTGGCCAGACAGGTAATGCACTATCGGAACGCTCACGGGTACATCGACAACAGATTAAAAACCCAGAAGTCCGCCAAATACCACTGAGTAACCATCTAGCAACATGTGGTCATCAAACTTTTATTATATTTCCATTCCATAAACTTTACAACCGGAATGAAATTGGAAGAAAATGCAAAGAAAAGGACTTTATTAAGAAATTCAAACCCACTCTTAACAAACAATGATTAAATCCATCTTACTTGGGGTTTAAAAATCTTATCCCTGTAACCAAAACACAAAAAATCTCTCAGATATCATCATTTCTATAAATAGATTTGGCATCATTTCTAAGAACAGCCAAACACCTACTGCGGTTTAAAAATCTTATCCCTACAACCCACACAAAACAATAAATTAAAATATCATCATGTCTAAAAACAGATTTAACATCAATTCTAAAAATAGCCAGACACCTACTGCTGCCATCCAAAGGAATTGGTATAAAAGACAGAAAACCAGCCAAGACTGTCATACTGGCCATGACGAAGGGAAATAGCCCTGAAACTCGAGTCGCCTTTATATATATATATTTATATTTATATATTTATATATTTGATCCTTTATATTGAACACTCAATATTTCATCTACATTCAATACTTTATTTCATGGTGCCATCCATTTTTATTTTATTTTATATTATATATTGTATATTATATTATATATTGTATATTCCATATTCTATACCCCACATTAGTTCTGCAGGAATATAAATAAAACATAAAAAACAGACAGTGTTGGAACTCTTTTAAGCAAAATAATATATTCCTCTATACACAATCATACAAAAAAATCCACCTTTTTTTGTATTTATTTTTATTCGCATATATATATATATATATATATATATATATATATATATATATATATATATATATATATATATATATATATATATATATATATAGTAGCCGGGCTTATCCCTTGGTTCCGTTCTCGTAATTTTTTCGCTAATCCAATAACAACAATACAAAGTATATTGCCCTTTGTGTTTTTTTGTTTTCGTCTTTGTCCACTACCACCGCTTGATAACCGTTGCATCTATGTATATAGATACATGGTTATGACGGGCTTGTTTCACTATCCGTTGCGAAATCCATTCACAAGGCTTTGGTCGGCATGAGGCCATAGCAGAAGTCACTTGCCCAAGGTGCCATGCAGATGGACTGAACCTGGAACCATGTGATTGGAAAACAAGTTTCTGATCACACAGCCACACTTATTATATTATATCATTTTATTTTATATTATGTTGTACTAAATCAGTATATATTGTTAGTCCAGCAATATAGAAGTGAGAAACGGCAGATTGCTGTACACAAAATGCTTCTCAATGTTTCATCTCCTTTTCCTCCGAGGTCGATGAAATAAGTACCTTACGTGGTTGATGGAATAAGTACATTTTGGACACCCGGGTCGTTGTAATTGACTTAAAGCATTTCCCGAAATTACTGGCCTTATGCCAAAATTTGAAACCAATATTTCATCTCCTTTACGCTTAGAGTTCAAATTTCTCCAAGGTTGAAATTGCCTTTCAGCCTTTGGTGTCGATAAAAAAAGTACCAGTGGTGCACTGGTGTCGATGTTATCGACGATCTCTCTCTCTCTCTCTCTCTCTCCCGAATTTTCTGACCTTTTTTTAAAATATGAAATCTATATTTCATTTGTTAAAGGCGGCGAGCTGGAAGAATCGTAACCACGCTGGACATATACATATATACATACGAAATTAGTATATTAAATAATTATTTAAGCATTAGTTTAAAATTGCATCTGAGTCACTTCGACACATATTCTTTTCTACTCTAGGCACAAGGCCCGAAATTTTGGAGGAGAGGACCAGTCGATTAGAACGCCCCCAGTATGTAACTAGTACTTAATTTTAGTTTGTTTAATTTTACATCCGAATGGATATAAGGCGAAGTCGAACTCGGCGGAATTTGAACTCAGAACGCAAAGGCAGACGAAATACCGCTAAGCATTTCGCGTTCCATCATTTTGGAGTCGATAAAATTAGTATCAGTTGAGCTCTGGGGTCCATGTAACCGAATGACTCCTTCTCAGAACTTTCTGGCCTCGTGCCAAAATTTGAAATAAATATTCCATCTTCTAAATTCAGGAGTTCAATCTCCATTCCTGGAGTAAATTTACATCTCATAATTTCCAATCAATAACAGATATTCGATTTATCGACTGGAGTCCCCCCCCCCCTGAACATGTTGTACTTTGCCCAGTGTTAAAAATCAATATTATCATATTACCACCACAAATGCATTGACGTAGTGTTGATGTCCCGATAAGTTGAACGTACAGTTATCTATTTTATTCGTTAGTTGAGCAATTTCAGTTTAATTGTTTTCTGGTTGCAATTTCCAATTACAGTCTACGCAGTCTAGTAGAATTGGATCTGCAACATTGACTTATCTTGAGACATAATGATTTCACACGTTGAGACTACCATTAAGCAATGAGAGATATATATTGATATTGTCCATACTAATATACAATAATTTTATTTGTAAATATCACATTAAATCATTTCTATATTGGTTCTCGGTCCTGTATTACATGAGACACATTAAGCAAATATCTGTCAACGAACCTTCAAATTTACTAATGCTTTGTGATTGCAATTTGGAAGATGGGAACTGTGCAAAAGCCTATCGTGTGCATATATGTAAAAAGTTGTGCGTGTGTGTGCGTGTGTGTGCGTATGCGTGCGTGTGTGTGTGTGTGTGAATGTTTATGTATATTTGTATGTGTTGATTTGTATTTGTGTGTGGTTTTGTTGTGTGTGTACATATGTCTGCCTCAATATGTATATAGAATGGAATATGTGTGTGTACAAATTAGGATTTCGAAGTGACTCAGATCAAATTTTAAACAAATGATTGAATGATTATTTTATTGTATATCAATTTCGTATGTATATGTATGTGTGTGTATTTCTTCATGTGGATAAGTGTATTTATGTTTCACCGATTATTCGGTGGTGTGTTTAAACAGTGTCTGTTAAAGTCCCGTAAGATAGCTTTTCGACAAAGAGATGATAAAATAAGTACCAGATAATACGAATTATTAGCGTCAACTTGTTCAACTACAATTCTATAACATGGCAGCACTGCAATGACTGAAACCAATAAAAAATTAATTAAATATGTTAGAGCAATGGAAACTGAGAAGTGAGGCTTCCATACAAGTTAAGTCGAAATGCAGCACAAACTTTGTCAGTGACCAGGTTGGAGTTTCGAGCGACGAAATGTTTAACACCATATTACAAACAATATGTGTGTAAATGAAGTTGATAGCCTTTATGTGTTTCTGAATAACTGACTTATGGTTTCTATGCTGCAATCGTTTCAATTTCAATACGCAATCTCAGATTAGAACACTTTTCATGAAATATCTCTTCGTAGAATTGTAGTAAATAAATTTATAGAATAATCGTCAACGGCGAACAATTGTTGTTTGGTAGCAAAAGTCATGTATTTATTGTATTAGGTGTCTAGGTAGTGGTGTATAGACATAGACACATTCTTTACTCTCCTATTATTTGACCCTACGGCAAAACTAGAGCGTGACAGCCGGAGGGAGGGAGACCAGCACAACCACTTGGCTAGTATTTACTTTCAGTTAAGTAGACTGGAGCAACGCGAATTGAAGTGCCTTGCAGAAGGACACAACGTATCGTCTGGTTCAGAAATTGAACTCAAGTTATTATGATCGTGAACTAAATAGCTTCAAAAACTAGACTACGCAACTTCACAGTAAATATACTTATTCTGACAGGAAATACTAGAATATAAATGGTAAAGATAGTATGCCTTTGCCATGGCACCGGAATTGTCAGCATCACAGCTGCAGCAACTGTTCAGATGATAACAGTAGTAGTTACGGTACAAATATAATATTATATGTACTAAAGATTGCCAACATGCAGGTAACAATAGAAGACTGACAGAGAAAAGAGACGGTTAACTAAACATGTCAGAAGAGCGTAGGAGAGGGTTGCTAAGAACCTGCTTATCTAGTGATGCATCAGTGAACTAATTCTTTTGATCTGTCTATTTACTTGTAAAATAGTGTTCGACATGTTTCGAGGCAAATTTCCTACACTGTGTTCTTTTGGAATAATTTCCGATAAATATTCGTTAGTTTTTACTTTTTCAAAAGGTATTGAGAATGCCGCTAGCTTTGCTATATTAAGACTAAATTACTATCTACTCACTGCAGCATTGATTGCGTTCGAGAAATAATTCATACCAAATATTCACAGCTGAGTACGTTTCTTTGTCTTCACTTTCTGCCTTTTCTTTTCACAATGTAGTTACTAAACCTTTTCCTCACTTCTTCCTTTGTTTAACTAGTACTTTTCTCTAAAGATTTTCTTTGGTATCTTGGAAAGCACACACACACAAAGAAATAGAAAGGCAAATATAGAAAGAGGGAGTTATAGGTGTCAGAATAGTAATTAGAGAAGTTCACTGAATTAGTTTCTTCGTATCGATACTAGTTTTGTCTTGTCAGCAGAACATCATCGCTATTAGACTTTTGTAGTTTACTGTGTTGTATATATCTAATTGCCGCTTGAATGCGAAATACACATTGAGGAGATAATAACCTTTAAGAAGAACCACAGATAAACATTATCAACGTTTTTTTTTTTCGTTGAACAAAAAGAAACCAAAAAAAGAAAAGCAAGAATGTTCTTCAGAACAATGAAATATCAAGCACAAGAATGTATATTTACATTTAGTTTTTTTTTTTAATGGTTCAGCTAGCAGGATTTTCTCTCACCTTTTCACCCCACTATGTTACATTATTTCCTTCGAGCGAAATAGAAATCAATTGAGCAGATTATTTGAATAAGAAATGTTAATTAAAAGAACGACTGCACAGTCAGGCGAAAGGTTTATCGGAGCATTGCTTACTAAAAACCTACTTTTATTAAAATCTTTATCTTATTATTCATTTATTTTTATTTTATTTCATTTTATTTTCAAAATCCTGTCTATTAGTCTTCGGAAATTACAGTTGCTCACCATCTAAACAAGACCAAACCGACTTAACAGCAATGAATTAAATGGTTTCCATTAGTAACTTTACACGCTAATAATGATTTCTAACACTGACCACGTATTTTGACGGGGAAGTGTATGATCTGTATAATTACAGTTGATTCAGTGGCTTAGCTAAAGTCAGGCGAGAGGGCAGTCCGTCACGCACGATAGTTTTGGGTCTGCTGTGACAGCCTACATTGGGCTGGGAAAACATATTTAATATATATGTGGGAGATTCTGTCAGAGGGTGTGTTTGTGGAGTTGTTAGCTAGGTCCTCCTACTTCATTTTATTGATTTTGATGAAACTTGACACGCGAGTAGAACTCATGTCTAGAAACCTAAGGGCCCCTGGAAGGGATCCTTACATATATCTTATATATTTTATTTTAAAAGTCAAGGAAAATGACACATTCGTCCCTGGAAGGGATTCTTATATACATAGCCAAGGGAAATAACCCATTCATTTTCCTAAATTATTTTCTAAAAATGAAATTGTGTATGCTTATTTCTTAGTATTTGAGCTGTTAGAGCTATTTTCGCAATTTATCCAGTACAACCCTTAAACAAGTAAATAGTATTTTCCTAAACAATAGATCCACTTATTTCGGTTAATGACTTATTCACGAATATACCAACACTAGTATTCCTGAGGGTAATGTTCTCTGGGAACACACAAAAGCCCTTTTCAGAGTTATTTACTTTAAATTGTTATTATCTCATATCTGCTTATCCTCTTATTACTTAACATGCTTCTTGATTTTAATATACATACATTATTAGTATTTCCTCCAATGTACTTTATACTCTAGAAACGCATTAAAGCCCTTTTCGGGGTTAATTTATTTGAATTCTTACTATCGGATATCTAATTTCTTGTTATTAAATAACTGACTTCACAATTTGTGTATTCATAACTTATTGGGAATTCCTAAAAAAAAAGATCCTGTGTATTTTCTGTAAATGCACAAAAACCGTTTTAAGGGCTACATACTTTGTATTGTGTGGATTAGCGAAAACATTATGAGAACGGAACCAAGGGAGAAGCCCCGTTTTCCCGGAAATATACCGGGCATATTGTTCAGTGTGAGTACACGGTTCGATATAAACAGCAAAATGACCTACAACCATAAATCTACAGCATGAATTTGAAAATATGCTTCGTTATGGTATGTAAGATTTATTAGAACTGTTGTAGGAATGATTATTGACAATAATTTTACCAGTATCGCTATCTGTTCTTCTTCGAAACGTGTTCTGCCATGTTATTCTGTTACAGCCTATCATTCACGATAGATGCATCAACGTAAATGTTACTTTTCTGAGTTCAGTGTATATATTCGTTTCAAATTTTGGCACAAGACCAACAATTTCGGGGGTCCGATAAGGTGATTACATCGACCCAAATGTTCAACTGGTACTTACCTTATCGACCCTGGAAGTGATAAATAGCAATATTGCCCGTGGCGGAATTTGAACTCACAACATAAAACCGGACGAAAGGCCGTTGAACATTTTCCTCGCCGTGCAAACGATTCTGCCAGCACATCGCCTTATAATAATAATAAAAACAATAACAATAATAATAATAATAATAATAATAATAATAATAATAATAATAATAATTACATCAAATATTCTGCTCTGTACAACAGATTTTATAGTCAGTTGTTTGACCTTAACCAGTTGAGCATGTCCCTTACTGGCTGACGATATGTGCATCTCTGATCACGTACAGAAGTAGTCGGGGACTATCATAGCCATGTGTTGTGAGGAATTCTTTGGAGTTTGAATAATTCACCCGTAGAAACATAGGAGCTTCGTTCATCATTCTTAAACAAACCATATTCTGGGATCCTTTGAGTGGGATAGGCTACTCTACCGGAAGAAAATTCTAACTGGGCCCCACCTGCAAGGTCATGAGCTGTTTATCTAGACATGAGATCACCAAGTGACGCCCATATGGTTGTGATGCATGTGCCTGGTCTACCCTTATCAGACGGGTAGTAATGATGGTTATACGGATGTGTGTGCGCGTACAGTATGCATATTTTGCCCCAGTGCAGTGCAACTTTGAAGGCATGTAGTGCAGGTACTCTCAATAATAATAATAAGAAGAAGAAGAAGAAGAAGAAGGAGAAGAAGAAGAAGAAGAAGAATCGTAATAATAATAAAGAATCAATATCTCTAGTCACATTTAATATTGAATATCTAGTGTAATTTCCTGGTTGGAAATATTTCACTTGACTTATTTAGTCATGTAAGATATAATCCTCATTTTCTTAATTAATCCTGGAAACTTTGATAGTTTTATAAGAAATATATTCTAAATAAACAAGAAAAAAGTTATATCTTTTACTTGTTTCAGTTGTTGCACTACGGGCCTTGCTAAAACCTCTTACTCAAAGTACCGTGCAATGGGATTGAACGTTATATCATACATATCGTTGCAAAGCTACCTTCTTAAACAGACAGCCATCTCTGCGCCTATGTTATTAAACTTCATTTAAATTTTGTCTTTAATTTCGAGTTGTAACGTGACACAGAAGCCTGTGGCAGAGTTGGAGCATGCTGTTAGCGCATTCATTCTCTTTCATTTTTCATGTTGTTGTCATTCTTTAAATTCTTCGAAAGAATAATCTGCTGTGAAGTATTTTAAGCTTTCGCGTTTCGTTCGTAATGGCCATGAGATATAACTGAAAATATACGAGGAAAAACGTCGAAATAAGCTAATTTAACATTTTGGTTTCTTATGGAATATACAAGCTATATGTAGATGGCAAGTTAATGACTGCTATATCATTAGTCAGATCAATAATCCGTCTCATTTGGGGAAAGAATAAATCACGTGCGCTATATTCTGTCAGAGAACATTAGTTTCTTTTACGTTGTGGTTAAGTACGTTAGGCAAAACACGGGAACTGGTGTGTGGAAAGAGATCTTACATAAGAACAGCAGGGGATTACGTTAATAGAAATATTTTTACTTTCCCTTCCAAGTAAGAACTTTAAAACTTTGATATAACATACATTCGGTGTTGTTGTAGGTTTGGAAAGATTGTGGAAGAGCTGAAATTCTCTTTCAAGCAATATAAGACAGAATCAACATGCGTTAATAGGTTAAAAGCAAATAATTTTCTGAAGAGCTTCTATTAATATCGGGATTTCACAAAGTATTTTTCTCGTGGTGGCATGCCGGTTCACAGTCAATATTCGAGAATAAATAACTTGTATTCTTTCCAGCAAGCTTATTAACATGCTTTCATGCGTATTTGGAATCTGTCATACATTTGCCTGTTTAATTAATTCTACTTCATTCCATCAAGGCGGGAGTAATGGAAGTCCTTCGAAAAGGATTAATTTGCTACTTTATAAATTTGTAAACTTTTTCCTGTGAAACTATGTCACTAAAGCTAGGCAGCATAGCTTTCAATAATGCATTACGGAATGTGATTATGGAGTTAATATCAGTAAAATAAAGATAATACGAATATTAATATTATTTCCAAATTTTGGCACAAGCCAGCAGTTTCGAGGGATTCTTCCAGCTTGCCGCCCTTTGATACTCATGTTAATAACATTAAAGTTACACTTAATGCTATGGATATTCATATACATAAGGTGTTTTAGATGAGTGACAACACAAATACTATTTTTTTCTTTCCATCAAAAGAAAGTTAAAATGCAGTAATGCATAATGATGGTTTCAGTTTTATATGTTCCCGCACTTCGGAGCTGTATGGCAAAGGGGGCGTAAGGGTTAAGAGCGCGGGTTACTAACCCCAAGATTCTGAGTTCGATTCCAAGCAGTGACCTAAATAATAATAATAATAATAATAATAATAATAATAATAATAATAATAATAATAATAATAATAATAACAACAACAACAACATCGAAAAATTCCTTAGGAATGAGAACCCAGGTTTGAAATTTCCCCAAGACACTTGATGAAGGCTGGAGGGTATATCAGCCGAAACGTTGTGTTAACAACAAACAAACATTCCCTGTTTTCTTCCAATGAATCTAATGCTCTTAGCTTTGTTTTTCTTTGGGGCTGGCCAGATTGAAGCAATAACCAGTCGAAATTGCAAGGATAATCTGGATCTCAACTGAAGACAGAAAACTCCGAATGACCCGTCCTTGTTTTCTTTGTATCGTCTATCTGGATGTTTTGTTGTCCCTTTCTTGTATCACATAACGCTCTAGATGTTTTGCGTCCTTGTCCCATTCTGTATTATTTAAACATATATATATATATATATATATATATATATATATATATATATATATATATATAGGCGCAGGAGTGGCTGTGTGGTAAGAAGCTTCCTTCCCAATCGCATGGTTCCGGGGGTTCAGTGCCACTGCATGACATCTTCGTCAAGTGTCTCAGGCCGTCCAAAGCCTGGTGAGTGCATTTGGTAGAAGGAAACTGAAAGAATCACGTCGTATATACTTATGTGTAATGTGTATGTATGTATTTGTATGTTTGTGTTTGTCCCCCACCATCGCTTGACAGTCGATGTTGGTGTATTTACGTCCCCGTAATATTAGCAGTTTGGCAATCGACCGATAGAATAAGTTCTGGGCTAACAAAGAATAAGTTCCGGGTCGATTTGTGCCACTAAAGCGGTGCTCCAGAATAGCCGCAGTCAAATGTACTGAAACAAGTAAAAACATAAAAGAATAAAAGGATATATATATATATATATATATATATATCTGTAAAAATATTCATACCCACTTATACAGTAGCCATGATAAAACCCCGAGTTTCGGATGCCAGGGTGGGAGCCCACGCCAACATCTCTTCAGTTATCCGGCCATTGACCTTGTCACTACACAGTAATTTCCCTTTGTTTTTAACGGTCATTTTTCACAGGAATTTTCAATTGGCCGGATAACTGAAGAGATGTTGGCGTGGGCTCCCCCCCCCCCAGGCATCCGAAACTCGGAGTTTCATCATGGCTACTGAGTAAATGTCATATTTTTACAGACAAATTCTTCTATTTGCATAATATCGAGGTCTCTTTCTTTCTTTTGTTGTCCTGTGTGCAGGTGTGCCTGAGCGCACGTATAGTGTGTTTAATTTTTAATGATATTTGCCTTTGCTTTGTTAGCTATGAAATACTAACAGAATGGTAGCATTTGTTGGGCGTTAAAATTTCTAGCGAGTATGTGTATATATTTATCTGTTATTACGTGTTTATGAATATTTTGCTTTTATTGCATATAAGTTATGTTGTTTCAGATACCGATCTTTCTCAAAACCTTTGCAATTAATAAATCATAGATATTCTATCCTATGTAATAATACTATTAAGAAGAACCAAATGTTAATTAAATTTGAAAATGTAGCCTAAAGCAAACGAAATGTTTGGCAAAAGATTTATTATTCAGAGACAGTATTTATATATACTGTTATTTTCTTTAACGACACAATTTCCAGAAGAATTTGTAAATCATCGTATGAAAAATTTATAAACTTATTGGTAAACTTACGACAATTTTATTCGTTACTGTTAGACATATACAATTAATGATTTGGTAATATTCTAACAGACACGAAACCACACACAAACACACACACACACACACACACACACACACACACACACACACACACATACACGCACACATATATATATATATATATATACAACAATACATACATACCCTTAGATAAGTATATGTGTGTGCGTGTGTGAGGGTATGTGTGTATACACATATATATACACAGACATTTATAAAATATATATATATATATATATATATTTATAATCATAAATATATAGGGATTGACAGTAATCTGCTTCTCCAACATACTGAGAATTCAGAAATAGCAGTCAAAGAACTACTGATTTCAAAACTACAAATTATTACTCTAGATTGATAGCGATATTTTTGATACACACAGAACAAAAAACAGTAGAGAAGAGTAAAAAACACCTGCCTTTAGTTAATTTAGTACAATTGTTTCACAGTTAAGAGTAAATAATACTCTATTCTGATCTTCAGCTAAATATTCTAATAAATTTGTTAATGTCTAAATAACTCACGTTAATTTTGACCATGTGAACATCAATACCACGTGAGGAAGACGTTAAGAAATTTATCGGCCAGTAAGTTCAAAATCCCTCGCCCTAATTCCCTCGTTTAGTTACAGTTTGCTTTTGTCTGCCCATTGACATACAGCATGTAGACCACATTGGATTTCAGTTCGGTTTTCTGAAATTGATAAGTTTCTGGAGCTTGGAGTCATCAACGAATATTTTCGCATTTCTGTGTTTTATGACGCTGAAATGGTCGTTTATATGAACTATAAAGAGAAGCGGGGCCCAAGACGATCCCTTGTACTAGGCTTACAAGTACTAGGCTTAAAAAGTACTAGGCTTACAAAGAGTCTCTTTCCTGTGCGGGACTATTTCTGATGCACACTGAATTGAAATTCATTAGGGCGAGGGATTTTGAACTTACTGGCCGATAAATTTCTTAACGTCTTCCTCACGTGGTATTGATGTTCACATGGTCAAAATTAACGTGAGTTATTTAGACATTAACAAATTTATTAGAATATTTAGCTGAAGATCAGAATAGAGTATTATTTACTCTTAACTGTGAAACAATTGTACTAAATTAACTAAAGGCAGGTGTTTTTTACTCTTCTCTACTGTTTTTTGTTCTGTGTGTATCAAAAATATCGCTATCAATCTAGAGTAATAATTTGTAGTTTTGAAATCAGTAGTTCTTTGACTGCTATTTCTGAATTCTCAGTATGTTGGAGAAGCAGGTTACTGTCAATCCCTATATATTTATGATTATAAATGTTTTTTACCGAAGAAGGTTTTTTCATACTGAGCTACCCGGCAAAATTGTTAATTATTAATTTTATTACTAATTGACGATTCCCTGCCCTGCATATCTATATATATATATATATATATATATAACTCATATAGGTTTTGACCATGTCTAACAGCACCACCTAAATCTGTTTTAAGTTAAGTTTTGTGGTATTATGTCCCATTCAAGTGGGGAGTTCTTGTTGAGTGAGTTGTACCCAGGTATAGGTGGCTTATCTGGTACCCCACAAAGGTTATGGGATCCTTTGCCTTTTTTTTATCTGTTTCGTGACAATGTTAAATAGGGCAGGGCCTGTTGAAGAAAAGAAATTGTGTTGTACGTATGGCCCGTGGTCCTAGCTTTCGATAAATTTTGAAGCTAATGCTGAAGTCGTTTGGGCAATACTGCTGGTATATTCTCTACATTGAGCAAATGATATATCGCTCACGGCAGCCACTGGAGAGAATAGTTTCAATGCTTTAAGGCGCTCCGAAAAGTCGAGATCAGTCCTGCCCTTAATTCTTTTAGTGAATGTCCTCTGGGTGATTCAATTTGCGAAATATTTTGTTTTGCATAGGGAGACCACATTGGGTAGCAATATTCGAGGTGTGGCCGTACAAAGAAGAAAAGAGGAATGATGTCACTTTGTTCTCTAAACCGGATGGTTCTTAGGATTCAGGAGCTCATCCTATGAGCTATAACGACCTTATTGCTGATGTGGGAGCTGAGATTGTTGTCAACAATTACTCTTAGGTCTTTGATATTATTAGATGCTGTGAGTGGTTCACCTAAAAGAAGAGTGTATGGCTGTTTTAGCATAGTCTTCTTCCAAAATGCATCAGCTCAAATTTTCCCTCGTTTAGTTACAGTTTGCTTTTGTCTGCCCATTGACATACAGCATGTAGACCACATTGGATTTCAGTTCGGTTTTCTGAAATTGATAAGTTTCTGGAGCTTGGAGTCATCAACGAATATTTTCGCATTTCTGTGTTTTATGACGCTGAAATGGTCGTTTATATGAACTATAAAGAGAAGCGGGGCCCAAGACGATCCCTTGTACTAGGCTTACAAGTACTAGGCTTAAAAAGTACTAGGCTTACAAAGAATAAGTCCTGGTGTAGATTTACTCGACTAAAGGCGGTGCTCCACTATGGTCACGGTCAAATGACTGAAACAAATAAAAGAGTAAATGAATATATATATCAATATACACACACACATATACATACACACATACACACACACATATGTATATATACCACTATATATATATATGTGCGAGTGCGCATTAAGATTCTAGAGCTGGTATTGAACGATCGAGTAAGACTACTCAATATTTTATGAATGTACAGGTGTACAGTTACTATTTATTTCCAGAGAGATTATGTTGCTTACAGCATACAGGTATAGTTAAAATTGTAAACAAACATCTGAAATTTCTTTGTCATTTCTTCTTACGCAAGCGTGGCTGTATGGCTTCCCAAGTACAATGTTCCAGTCTCTGTTCCCACTACGTGGCAATTTTAGCGAACGTTTTCCACTATTGCCTGAAACTGAATAAAGCCTTACAAATTGGTATTGGTTTCGCAGGCGGTAACTAGGTCGGTAGACGGACACTATATATATAAATCTTTACTATATATATATATATATATATATATATATATATATATATATATATATATATATATATATATACATATATATATATATATATATATACATATATATATATATATATACATATATATATATATATATATATATACATATATATATATACATATATATATATATATATATATATATATATATATATATATATATATATATATATATATATATATATATATATATATATATATATATATATATATATGTATATATATATATATATATGTATATATATATATATATATAGTAGACTTACTACCCAGCTTTGCTCGGTAAAGCTTTCACGGAATTGTTTGCCAGCTTTTAGAATGGGAATTCACGGTTTTTATGCATGTATATACATATATTTAAACTAACCTCTGGACGTATTTAATTGGAACAATCCAAACACTAGAAATCAATTTACATGAGTAGAAACCTATTTTTTTAAACAATCTCTATCTTAAAAATAACAAAACTTGTGCTTAATCCTTTCAATAGAGGTTCAAATGTCACAAAAATTTGTACTGCCCTGCCGAAGGTAAGCATGAAAATAAATATGTAAGAAAAATTAAGATAGAATATACAATTTCTGAGATATTTCAGTTACACACAAATATCCCTAGAGTTTTAGTATTATCAAGATATTTATACACGAATATATCCATATGTTGGTCTTTGTGTCTGCATTTGTCCCCCTCCATGCACGCGTGTGTGCGTTTCTCACTGTTGGTTCGTTTACAACCCCATTTTTAAGTAATTCCTTAAAACCTATAAAATTGGTACATGGCCGGAACTAAGCACTAAAGTAGATATGACCGACTAACAACCCAGTACAGCAGAAACACGTGAAAGCGTATGTGTTTGCATTTTTCCATATAATAATAATGTTGCTCAAGAATTAAAACGTATCAGAGACTCTGTTTTCATGAAGGAGAATATTTAAATAAGTGTTTATATATTTAATGCATGGCGCATTAGAAAGCTAACAAAAACATTAGTCTTTGAATGGGGGGATGGAAATACTGAAAGAGAATAAGAGGAAAAATTGAAGAAAAAGAAGAAGAAAAAGAAGAAGAAGAAGAAGAAGAAGAGTGGGGTAACGAGGATATAAAGAGATGTAAAAGTGAAAAACAAGTAAAAAAATAAATAAAGGGATATAAATGTAAGGTAAAGCGGGGAAATGTTTGAACATAGATTGTTTGGACAGACATTGTATCGTATTTATGTAATGGGGGAAAGTAGATCCCTTTTCCTCTATTTTTTTGTTTGTTTCCTTCTTTTTCGTTTTTAGAAAGTACACGGGACAGGAACAAGGACAGGCATAGAGAAATATTGAGAGGGTGACAGTCTGGCGGTGGTAATCTTAGAGAAACAAAATTTAAAACGCGTCTGCAAACAAGGCAGAATTTCATCGAAATAAGTGACTGTTGGTAATGGTGGTTGAGGAGGGTTGGTTGCGTTAGGTGGTCTATCAACACGTGTTTTTGTTGGCAATTTATTTTAGGAATACAAAATAAATGACCTCGAAAGAAAAAGATAAAATTAAAAGCGAAACATGAATAGAAATAAAAAAATTAAAAAATGAAATGTGGAGGGCAGAATATGGGTTGGTCAGAGGTAAAAGTGAGTGGACAGGGAAATCTCATTGGTAAGTAAGTATGGTGTAGATAGGAGAGAAATATTATTTCAAATTTTATAACAAGGCCAACAATTCAAGAGGGGAGGGGGTAGGTTGATTATATCGAGCCCAGTGCTCAACTGCTATCTACTTTGTGGATCCTGAAGGGAAGATAGGTAACGTCAACTTCGGTGGAATTTGAACTTAGAAGGTAAATACAGACGAAATGCCGACGTAGTAATGATTCTGTCATCTCGCTGACTTATAAGCGAGAAATATTGATTTCAAATGTTTGCACAAGGCCAGCAATTTCCGAAAAGGAGTAAATCGGTTACTTCGAGCCCTGTGTTGAATAGGTTCTTATTTTATCGACCATGAAAGGATGAAAGATACAGCCGACCTTGGTGGAATTTGAAACATCGCTAAGCATTTTGCCCGGCGCGGTAATGATTCTGCCAGCTCTCTGCCTATATTATGATAATAATGGTTTCAAATTTTGGTACAAAGCCATAAAGTTCAGGGCTGTGGGTAAGTCGATTACATAGGAGACAAATCTTGATAGAGAGAACGAGAGAGAAAGAAAGAGAGAAACACGGAGAGAAGAGAATACTCCTAACCAAAATATATTCTTTAACTCTTTTTTTATGTTTACCAGCCACTGAATTGCAGCCTTGCAGAAGCATCGCCTTGAAAGATTTAACCGATCAAATCGGTTCCCATATTTATATTTTTAAGTCTGGCACTTAATGTATTAGTATATTTCTGACGAAACTTTAATTACGGGCCTGGAAATAAACCAGCACCGGTTGTCAAGAAGGGACAACCAAACACAAAGCCGCACATAGACTCTTGCGTGCGTGCACACACATACGCCCTTTCACACACACACATACACACACACACATGCAAGCATACAGACACACGTGTATATACAAACTTATGCGATGGGTTCCTCAAAGTCTGTAACTAGCAAATTCACTCGCAAAGCAATCGTTGATTCAGGTCTATACTAAGAGACACTTGTTTAACCCTGTCATTGCTCAACCCTGTCACGCTGTATTCCAGCTATTGCAGGAACAGATTAAATGTCGGAATCCGAGTAATGCAAAAATAGAGAACACCCGATTAAAAAGATGCAGCTGATTCTGTCCATTAGTTTGCCTGCCATCTTTACTCTTGAGCTCTATACGGAACAGTTTTTTCGCTCAGGAGTTCATGAGAAGAGTAAATTTAGACACAGGAACTTAGATCCGAGAGAGTGAATGAGCCGCACACAGTGGCAATGAACCCAAAGCTACGTGGCTGCAAAGCTAATTTATTAAACGTACAGACGATGCTGGGCCTTATATATGGGAATAAATGTTTGATATAAAAATATATATTAATAAATTTATCCGAATTTCTGTATAGTGAAAGAGAATTTAAAACAAACAGAAAGTACACGATCTGATAGATGCAGTAAAGAATTTAATAAAAAAGAAAAATGAAAAGAATATCGTTTGAACTAACTCAAGTAACTATCAACATTTTTGTGAGATTCAATTTCTGGAAAGTGTTATCTCTATACACAGACAAACGAAATCTTAAACATCTTCCTAAAGTGCTAAAAACATTTAGTCAGAAAGATTATCAGGAGACTGTCCAGCATATCCTGCCTAAAGGAAAAGGAATATACATAAAAAAATAAAGAATTTGCCATAATGGAGTGATGGGAAAAAACGTGATAAAGTTGAATGTTTACAACAGCGACACACATAATATATACTGGAAAAGAAAAAAGAAGGCGGCTAAATCAACTAACTCAGCAGCATGAATGTAGAATCCAACAAAGTCAGGAATTTCTAAGTTTTGATCAAGAAACATCTGCCAACCAAAGAAAAACAACAGAAGTAATTCCAAGAGAAAACGCGCAGAAATTCGTTATAGTGGTATGCAAAACATTGCCACCCAGTCTAGCGTGCCATCTTTTACTAAATTCAAACCCATAAGTTAACCACAGCACATAATTGTTACAGCTTACATCGTATTTTGCAAAGTCTCCGTGGACAGTTAGAGGGTACACCGATCCCCGATTATCACGGATTCATTCATCACTGATGTATAACACGGTTCAGTCGTGAATCGTGTTACAATTGTTGTGGACTTATCTGTGAGAACACGGGTCGGCCATCACTCAAACATAATGCTTGGACTGCAAAAACACACCACCGTGATCACTCACAACGCTCAATAAAACTTGGATTCACAGAACTAAACTGGCTTTCTGCATATATTCTATTATTCGTCTATCACTGATTCTTTTGAAATAGTGTTCATTTTTGGAACCAAGCATCCATGATAAACGAGGGTGGAGGTAATTGGTCACTGATGAAATTCTAACTCAGGATTGAAACTGGTTCAGCTTATTTTCGTATTTATGTCTACAAAGGTGGGGTAAATACAGATGTTGACATCTGTGAGTGATACAGTGCTGGCTAAAATTTATAGATTTATTCTCTAGTTCAATGTAGAATTGAAACAAAGCATTGCCAATGTACAAGTAATTTGTTAATCGGTCTATTGTATGTGCTGTAGTTTAATTTTGTTTCATTTAGATTGTTTTGACGGCCCTGAAGCTATGATTTTCATTGTTAAGCGAAAGAATCCAAATTTTGTTGGATGAAAGACAAGTGTTTATTGCCTTTAGTGGGAGCCATCAATCCCAAAATAGAGACATTACACTCTGTAATTACGTTAAAAATGCAATATAAAATAACAAACCACCATGAAAGAGAAGCTTTCAGGGAAATCTTTACAAAACTCAGACTGTATTAACAAAATAGAACACCAGAAGAAACAAAATATAACGAACAAAAATAAAATAAAAAATAAAAATAGACGTTTCTTTTTTATTTTCAAATTTAAACAAAATCATAATACTATGAAGTTATAACAAGTAAACGTAATTTCCATAGCAATTCATTGCATTAGTTCGTAAAAAAGATGTTGCTAGTATTTCTTCATATTGCTTCTTTTGTCATGTAGTGATGTATAAATGCTATTTCAGTTACTTAAAATACAAACTAATATTTATTTGAAGTATGTCATGTTGTAGTCTTCACTAGACCGAAAGTGGTTATTTTCCTGAAGTATAAGTATGTACCAGCAGAATAAATGTTCCTACTCAAGCAAGCATCTGTTGGCATGCCAAAATGGTTTCTTTTCATGCTAGTATTCAAACTAATCATTTCAGTATTTCGGATTATATCCAATATCTTCAACCATATTTCTACAGAGGTTTTTTTTTTTGTTCTTTGTATTTACTTCATATTTGTTTGTTGTCGTTTTCTACTCATCTATGACCGCAGGTTAAATACACAATTTATATATGCTGTGTAGAATGAAATATTCGACAACTAGTATACGTGCACTGGAAAATATTCCAAATTCTATAGATATTTCGCTATCAAAAGGCGTTTATTATTCCATATACGTTACTGTTAAAATTAACCCTAAACATCTTCGTATTTATTTATTATTCTTTCTTAAACGTAAATTCTCTTCTTAATATTATCCTATTAAGTCCTTCAAGAAATTAGAAAGATCCTTTATGAATTATACAAATATGTCTTTTATATAGGTCTGTGTACCTTGCAAGTGATACTACGATCACATTTTATTCATCTTATCTAACTCTTACAGGTAAGGTCTATAAACTCCACGTTCATTCTATCGAGTCACGCTGGGACCTTCGCAGAGCATCTCCGAGACATCAGACTCGACAATAACACTTCGGTCACGCGCCACTTCCGCTCTACTGGTCATTCGCTTCAACATCTGTTTGTGATCAGACTGTCTCTGCATAGGGGCCGCCCGGATTCCAGCCTTCGCCATGGACAGGAATTAATCTCAACTCACCTCCTCTATTCATCTGAAACCAACCTCACCTCCTCTCTTCATTTGACACCAATCCCACATGGACTGCCTCTCGTCCCACACACACCACCTACACACCTGCATACCGCCCACCTCGGTACCCTCACCTACACACACACCAATACACACTGTTCAACTCACCACTCACTTCACATACCATTACACACATACCGACAACACCTTCCCACTATATACACACTTCTCAGCATCCACACAACACACCATCATCCACACATACAATATTCAATAGCGTCACCACACATACCATTATATGAGCATCCACACACACTATGTAACTCAGCTCACACACCATACACCATCGTGCACACTCCCACATCTACACAAGCACATAATACCTGAGCACAGACAATATATACACATACGCACATACACAGACTCGCAACACGCATAAACACACGCATCACACATAGACAAAGATAACTGTCGGCCACATACCTATACTATATACATGCACATTATTTGATCACAGTGACACACACACATATAACACATGTACACACCACGTTAAAAAGTGCACATCAATTGCTACACGCAACACACGCACGTCACACACGCACACACACACACACACACACACGCGTCAAACTCTCACTCCCCATTCAAATATACACATTTACACACTCATACACACCATTCTTGCATACACAGACACACACACGCTTGCGAACCTCCTCTTGTTGGGATCATCTAGAATTATCTCCCCTTCATTCAACCTGTATAAGTATATATATATATATATATATATATATATATATATATATATATATAATATATATATATAATATATATATACATAGGTGCAGGAATAGCATCGTGGTAAAGAAGCTCGCTTTACATCTGAATGGTTTCGGGTTCAGTCCCACTAATGTGTTAAGTAACCAGCATCAGAACACATTGCACGTTTTTTGTTTCTTTATTATAATCTTAAATAGTATTCTTTCTTATATGACTTACAACAATGTTACACGTCGTTATGATGGGTAACTTTGAAAGTATACTTTAGCCACCATGGGTGAAAGCAAGAAACAAAGTACACGTACAATAATTGCAATATAAGTTTTTTTTTTTTAAATGTCTTTATCAAAATGATGAAATGAATACTGATTTTCAAAAGAAATATATTATGTGTGGCTGTGTGGTTATAAGCTTTCTCCCCAGTTACATGGTTCTGGGTTCAGTCCCACTGTGTAGCAGCTTGGGCAGGTGTCTCATTTTATAATCTCGGGCCTACAAAGTCTCGTGAGTAGATTTCGTAGACGGAATCTGAAAGAAGCCCGTCGTACACACATATATATTATGTGTGGCTGTGTGGTTAGAAGCTTTCTCCCCAGTTACATGGTTCTGGGTTCAGTCCCACTGTGTAGCACCTTGGGCAGGTGTCTCATTTTATAATCTCGGGCCTACAAAGTCTCGTGAGTAGATTTCGTAGACGGAATCTGAAAGAAGCCCGTCGTACACACATATATATTATGTGTGGCTGTGTGGTTAGAAGCTTTCTCCCCAGTTACATGGTTCTGGGTTCAGTCCCACTGTGTAGCACCTTGGGCAGGTGTCTCATTTTATAATCTCGGGCCTACAAAGTCTCGTGAGTAGATTTCGTAGACGGAATCTGAAAGAAGCCCGTCGTACACACATATATATTATGTGTGGCTGTGTGGTTAGAAGCTTTCTCCCCAGTTACATGGTTCTGGGTTCAGTCCCACTGTGTAGCACCTTGGGCAGGTGTCTCATTTTATAATCTCGGGCCTACAAAGTCTCGTGAGTAGATTTCGTAGACGGAATCTGAAAGAAGCCCGTCGTACACACATATATATATATGTGTGTGTGCGTGTATGTGTGTGTGTGCGCGCGTGCGCGTGCGCGGGTGTGCTTTTGTCTCTGTGTTTGTTCCCCACCTTGACAACCAAAAGTGAACAATGGCATAAGTTCTAGTGTTTAAAAAGGGTCATGGGGTCGATTTGTTCGACTAAAACACTTCAATGCATTGCCCCAGCATTGCCGCAGTCAAATGACTGAAGCTAAAGAAAACACATTTCTCAATTCTTTTTTAATTCATCCCATAAATACTCTCTCACTTACTTCTTTTTTATTACCTCTATGACTTCTATGATTCTTTCTCTTTGTATAGGTATAAGGGCGTATTATTTCTTTTCCCATTGTCTGACACCGTGCCTAGTATGTGCTTTAATCCTGTACCTCTAATGTTACGTTTCTCTATATCTCTCTTCTACTTGCTATTTCTATCTTTTAACCATTTTATATGACATAAATAAAGTTTGGTTAGAAGAATCAACCCACATTTATATCGACTCTTGCAGCATAGAAGACACGTATTAGCCATGGAAAAACTGTAAACACAGACAAAAATACTGATTTCACATTTTAACACAACGCCAGCGAGTTTGGGGCAGCGGGTAAGTCAATTGCATCGACCTCAGTGCTTAACTTGTACTTATTTTATCGACCCCTAAAGGGATGAAAGGCAAAGTCGACCTAAACAGAATTTGAACTCAGAGCGTAAAAACGGACGAAATTCCGCTAAGCATTCTGCCCGGCGTGCTAACAATTCTGCCAGCCTCACCTTTTAAAAACAGAAAAAAATATTAATCACACTTAAACATATGCGCAGGAGTGACTGTGGTAATTAGCTTGCTTACCAGCCACATAGCTCCGGGTTCAGTCCCACTGAGTGGCATCTTGGGCAAGTGTTTTCTACTATAGCCTCGGGCCAACCAAAGCCTTGTGAGTGGATTTGGTAGACGGAAACTGAAAGAAGCCCGTCGTATATATGTATATATATATATATATATATATATATATATATATATATATATATATATATATATATATATATATATATATATATCTGTGTGTGTGTGTGTGTGTGTGTGTGTCATTGTGTCTGTGTTTGTCCCCCCTAGCATTGGTTGACAACCGATGTTGGTATGTTTATGTCCCCGTCACTTAGCTGTTCGGCAAAAGAGACCGATGGAATAAGTACTAGGCTTACAACGAATAAGTCCCGGGGTCGATTTGTTCGACTAAAGGCGGTGCTCCAGCATGGCCGCAGTCAAATGACTGAAACAAGTAAAAGAGTAAAAGAGTATATATTATTTGCATTGGTGTCGAAATTTTCGTTGTATCAACTGCAAGCTGGACACTGACGCGATTCCACTGCAACTGGTCAGTATATCTAAGCTTCAACGCATAGTCTCAGATCAAATTACTTACCAGGCAAGTACATCTCCTAAATTATTAAGATACATCTTTGGAAACATAGAACCAAAAATCCCAGTTGTCTAATCTTACGAAGATCAGAATAAAAAAGAAACACCAGATTTATATATAGATACAAATGACATTTTTCCAAGATGTAGGCAATCTGTATTGATTTGTCGATAGTATCTAAAGCTGCCAATATTACAAGCTCATTCACAAAGGAAACTTTGTTCGTGTTAGATGACAACGGATTTTTACAAAATTACAAATCCAGTCTTTAGATTCCCCGCCATTTCCCATCGCGACTCCTCAAGAGCTGGATGTTAGAATGTCATTGTTACTCTACCATTGTTAGAGAGTCACATTTAAAATAAATATATATAAAAAAAAAGGATTGGCAACATTTGTAATTATAACTGTGGTAATGTGCAGTAGTAGTAGTAGTAGTAGTAGTAGTAGTAGTGTTGGTGGTAGTAGTGTTGGTGGTGATAACTCTCACTGTATATATATATGCATATATGCCTATATATATATATATATATATATATATATATATATATATATACATGTGAGAGTGTGTGTGTGTGTGCGTGCCGCGCGCGTGTGTGTGTATGTGTGTTTGTGTATGTGTATGTACATTATATATTATATATTTTCTAGTCATTCTACTGAATTCCAGTGGGTAAAATAGAACTTAGAAATACGAGACACTGACCCATATGGTGAAGGGCTTCAAATAAGCTATCTTTCTTCCTCTCTCTCTCTCTCTTTCTCTGTATGTCTATCTGTCTGTCTCTTCTCTCTCTCTCTCTCTCTCTCTCTCTCTCTCTCTCTCTCTCTCTCTCTCTCTTTCTCTCTCTCTGTGCTGTTCTTCCTCGGAATAAAATGTTGGAAAAACACACAATGTTAACAGAGGAAAAAATATAGAAAATAGTACATAAATGAATTGAGTTAGAAAACCTTCTATGAAGTGAAAAAGGAAAAAAAAATATAAATACGATTATATTTCATGTAAGTAGTGGGAAAATATAATACAATTGTCTATGGAGGCAGTCATCGAGACAGAATTATGTATGAACAGAAATCTCTTTCTGTTTGTCTCTTTGTCTAACATTTTCTCAGTCTCTGTCTATTTACCCCCTTTTTCTTTGTCTATCAATCTAGCTATGCATTTATCTATCTATCTATCTATCTATCTATCTATCTACCTGTTTGTCTGTCGTTTTGTCTTTTTCATGTATGTATGTATCTATCTATCTGTCTATCTGTCTGTTTGTATTCCTGTCTGTCTGTCTGTCTGTTTTTGTTTATCTATCTCTCTATCTACCTATCAATCTATCTACCTATCAATCTATCTATCTATCTATCTATCTATCTATCTATCTATCTATCTATCTATCTATCTGTCTGTCTGTCTGTCTGTCTGCCAGTCTGTCTGTCTAACATTCAACCATTCTTTTTCCCCCTCTGATACACAAACTCACTCACATTCTCTCTCTCTTCCTCTCACCCCTCTCTATTTATCTCTGTCTCTTTTTTAACTGTTTTTACCAGTATCGGCATTTGCATTATCTCTATGTGAGGGGAAAAGAAACGGAGTGGATTAAGAAAAGAACAGAAAACACTCCGTGTATGTATATATATATATATGTGTGTGCGCGTGCGCGTATTTGTTTACGTGTGCGTACGTACAAGCGTGTGTCAAACCTTAAACGTGTCTGTATCTCCGTCTATGTCTTTCTGTCTACATGCGTGTGTCATAAATTGAATTTTTGATAAGTATGAAACAAATCGGCTATAGCTTGCGATGATGATTCAAAAGACTAATAAAAAATATATATATATATATTGTTTAAACTTGATGAAATTGAAGAGCTGAACAGATTCAAGTAGATTCTAACAACTCACTCTTTTATTACCAGTAAAACTTCTACTAATAATATTACTGATTTACCAAAAAAAAAAAAAGATATATGATTTCTTTATAGCCATAAAGGTGGATAAATGGTGTACGTGATGGAATACATTAACGTGGACCAGTTACAGCATTATGTTTTTTTGGTTTTCTTTCCCCTTTTTGTTTTTGTTATTTTTGTTGGGTGGGGTTACATTGAAAAGAAGATATAACTGTTCTAATAGAGAAACAGACACTTGTGAATTAAGAAACCACACAGATCCCAGATTACTGCTGAGACGAAGGGCTTTCCTCTCTCCCTCCTCACGCCCAATCTCTCTCTTTCTATCTAGCTGTCTATTTAACTCTTCCTCCCTTCCACTCTGTGTTACCCTCTCCCTCCCTCTGGTTCTCTCTCCCACTCTCTCCAACTCTCTTCTCCCTCTCTCCCTCTCTCCCTCTCTCCCTCTCTCCCTTCCTTTCTCTCTCTCTCTCTATCCTTTCTTTCCTTTTACGGAGTTAGTCCTTTCAACTAGTGCATACACAACGCTTTCAGAAAATTTTCATCAAAGTTACAGACAAGGAAGCTTTTACGTGGTTGCCCGACATGCTCGAAATAACACCCAAAGCACCCTCAAATTACACACTACAGTCTTAGAAAGGAATGTAATTCGTAATGCGTATCTGTGAAATTCAATGATTAAAAAAGATAACAAAAGTGATACAACCACTTAAAGTAAGTTAGACAGACACGCTAAGATCTAATTGCACTAAGAACTAAGTGGAAGTGCTCTCTTTCTTCAATTGAAATTTTTAGCTTTATTTGGTACACAGCCTATAGTAATTTTCAGTTAAATTTAATAAGCCATGGCTTCACAGATTGAATGCCCATCGAGCAGTATAACTTGACCATATTGTCATATGTAAAACGGTGAGTAACATTGAAAGTATACTTTTGCCAAAATAGGTAATGTCAAGAAATATGGTTTACATACAATCCTTATAATTTAACTTTTATCAAATTTCTTGGTGCTTATACAAAATGGGAAAATGAATATAACTTTTCAAAGAAAGTTACTTATTGCTTTAACATAAAATTAAATAAAACAAATTTCTCATTTGTATAGTTGCAATAAATATGTTATTATTGTTCTAAATTTTATCGTCATAATTGCAATCTGCTCTATCGAAGACTAATCTCTGCAAAACTTGGACTTTTTCCATAACTACTCTGTTATTAACTCTCTTTACTTCTTCTCGTCTCTTTACTTCTTCTCCTCTCTCTCTCCCTTCCTCTCTCTCTCTCTCTCTCTCTCTCTCTCTCTCTCTCTCTCTCTCTCTCTCTCTCTCTCTCTCTCTCTCTCTCTCTCTCGATATAAAGCCTAACCGCAGAGATTTTGATGTGACAGAGGCCGAGAATCAACCAAGAAAACCAACCAACCGATAGCTGCATCATCTGTTATTGAATAGAGATACACAGACATTCAACCGCTATAACTCACCCAGATTTACTACAGTCAGCGCTAGAGTCTACTGAGGTACATTTATATGCTAGACAATTAAGTGAGTGTAGAATATGTCCACACTGTCCACAACTTATTTTGTACGAGTCACCACGGAGTCTCAAAATATGATGCATGATTCTCTGGTGGACGCATGTTAAATATAGATCAATTGACTTGTGAGTGGCACCTGATCGTTTGTTCTGGTCTTGTTTGCGACGTAGCACTGCTCAATCAAAACTGATTTGGATTTAGTTAGCAGCAGCGACCTTAAAACAAATTTACGAGAAAGAAACACTTCACTTGTCATTCATCGTTTTTGAAAGTTAAAGGAAAAAAGTTACAGAGAGTTTGAACGAAGCGGAAATGCAATGTCTCAGATCTACCATACTACCTCTTTCATAATACGCAACATACGCATAAAGACTAGGCGCTCCATCGGTGGAGTCGTTAGAGCGTTCCTAACCATCCTGATTTATGCACACTGAGTTCAAATTTCGCCGAAATCATGTTTATTTTTCATTCATTATGAGTTGATATAAAGTACCAATGCTGTACTTTTTTTTACCTCACTCCGTTTCTCTTTCTCTCCCCCCTCTCTCTCTCTCTCTCTCTCTCTCTCTCTTTCTCTCGGTCTCTCTCTTTCTCTCGCTCTCTCTCTTTCTCTTTCTCTTGTAGAATTTGGCAATAGTCAAAACAAAGGGCAGATGGTCACCGACAAGATAAATTTTCCCATGACACACCATCAGTTACAATGGTTAGCTTTCAACCCAATGAAATATTTAAGGGTGCAATGCAGGACAAAATGAAAATTGTCTGCCGTTTACCCGATTAACAGACAGATCCGTTCTACATGCGTTGTAACTCCACTAGTCAGGAATGTTTGGAAATTGAACGGCTGCATGGTTTCATCACCAGGCAGCAATTATGGTCCTGTTATTTCGTTGAGTCAGGTGTTATATAATTACTTCCTAATGATATAATTCTGACAATAGTGAGATATGAAATTATAGAAATAGAGAAATAAGTAGCAATCTTGTGGTACAGAAACTAGCATCAGCAGACGCAGAACGACAACACTGGAAACACTCAAACCGCCTGAAAGCATTACAAGAGTAGTTACAATATCTGAAGACCTGCAGGGTTTAAATGTATCATCTGGTACTATGATTAGATGAAATGGTTTGAAGAAATAGTAACAAATATTTCATAATCAGTTTCAAATAATAATTATAGAATCATATTCAGAAATTTGTTGAGAGGAATGCAATTTTGGATTCCATAAATTTATTATCTGTTTTGAAGATTTATTACTGCTGTGTGATATTTTTCTTAGTTGAGGATACTTGTGAAAAGTCCTTATATGTTTTACCAATATCTTTGCATTCCATTACACTTTATACGTATATAATTGAAAGATTCAGATGGTATTTTCGGATGGAAACGTGAGCAAAGTTTATACTGGTAAGAATAGTATTTATTTATTTACGTTTCATAATCCTCATAAGTAGCTATATTTTAGATAACTTGATGGATTGTAGATCTCATTGGAGAATATCGTCTAGTTTATGAATACTTTTAAAAACTGCTTGAAGGCTATGTGTGAAGCAACAGGATTCAACTGCTTGTCATACCTCTGGAAAGAGTCAGAAATGGCTGTCAGAGAATTTCTACGAATTTCTAGCCCCCTAACTCCCTCGATTGTATTGCCATGTAATACTGCGTGGCGCATGGCTGAGAAAGATATCAACCGATCTGCCTGCAACATCATGGAAAAACTACTGACCGAGATCAAAGTGTTCGAAGATCCTCCCAAGGATACAGTAAGGAATGCATGCGCCGGGTTCCGATACCGTCTTGAGGCTGTGGTTGAAGCGGTAACCAACTAATTTGAGTAAACTGTTATCTCCCAGTCATAATCTAGATCTGATAATCTTTTAGTTTTAGAATAATTTTATTTTTGGAGATATTGTTTTCTTTTCTTTTTATGCAAACTGTCAAATTTCAGCCCACACACCTGTGTGTAATGTGTGTGTGTGTGTGTGTGAATACACACACACACACACACACACGCACACATACATATATATATAATATATAATATATATATATATATATATATATATATATTGAGAGAGAGAGAGAGTGTGTGTGTGAGAGAGAGAGAGAGAGATGGACAGACGGACAGACAGACATAGATAGATAGATAGATAGATAGATAGATAGATAGATAGATAGATACTATGGACCCTTATACAGATACACAACTAATTTTTAGGAGCTTTTGACTCCAAAATCTTTCCAGATCATTAGATTTATCCGAACCAAATGAGGAAATGATGTCACATAATAATTCCATAATACATTCCTGCGTAACTAAGTAAATATTTCTCACATGTCTGTATTGTACAGTACACTACTCTATAGACGTCTGTAAAGTAGAGCACTAAGGAATATTTAATAGTTAGTTCTAACTATTAAATATTTAAAGGAGAAATACCTATATATGTCTGTTACATAATAGTTTGTTAATACCGCGTGTAATAACGAAGCAGGATTATAATTAACCTAATAAATTTATCAAATACAAATTAAATGTGAATTAAAGTATTTAATGAAATAAAATGTCTACTGCAGAGCTAGTCATAAAAGACTGAGG
This sequence comes from Octopus bimaculoides, assembly GCF_046866305.1. Classification (NCBI taxonomy): domain Eukaryota; kingdom Metazoa; phylum Mollusca; class Cephalopoda; order Octopoda; family Octopodidae; genus Octopus; species Octopus bimaculoides. The sequence goes on from NC_142940.1 coordinate 42,686,554, forward strand.
ACTACGAGTTCTAAGAATTATTTTGATTATAAATCGCAGCCTGTTAATGGATTTGTGAAGTCGCGGGGTGCCATTCCCTCCTGCGAAAGTGCAAAAGAATCACCCTGTGTACATATATTTAACGTTAAATGGTTTTCAGATGCAGGCGTATTATTTTGGATCACATTCTATCAGATGATATTTTTAAGCATTTCATCCAAGTGAAATTGCTTCATAGTTTTATATCTTTCCTCACGTAATTTTTCATGCCTAAAATAAAAAATTCCTTATCTCTCGCTCCCTTATTTAGGATCGTACGCTCAACCTGTTTCATTACTTCATGCATTCTCTGAAATGCTCGTAGCTTGACAACACTGAACCAATACGCTTCCCCTTTGTTGCAGTGTTTCTCATGATTTTCATTGTTTTTAACAAAATTCATAAGCATGTTTATAATTTGAGATTTATTAAAGTGACACAGCAGATGTCTCTTCGTGGAGATTTATCCATTTATTGTTATTTTCTTTACTGAATGTATCTGCTCTATTCTTGGTACCAGATTCCCTTAAGACATCAGACATGTTGAAGCAACCCCTTTTTTATGCATATTTTGTAAAAATCGTTGAATTTTCAAATATTGTGCCAGATGCAACTTTGCTACTGATTCGTTTGTTATTGACGGTTTCACATTAATCCAAGCTCTGGTAACACACCAGGACAAATCTTTAATTTTTTTTTCTTTATTGAATGTCTACATAAACTTACTGGCATTGACCATATGTAATACGTTTTTTTAACTGTGTGTGATACTTAGTATTCATAGAATACAATAATCCGCAGTCTTGCATTTGAATAAGTGATGTATAATTTGGTTTTAAGAATGCAGCAAAAATATTGTTCTTAGACTGGATTTCCGCGATGTCGTGAGTTGAATATTTGTTCAGAATAAGAAGAAATCTCCGATTTTTCTGAAGACCTACAAATGTGCAGTAAATTCTGGCTTCTGGTTCAAAATATTTTTCAAGCAATCGTATAATAATCTCAATAATCCAGCTATTCTTATTTGTAGAGTTTATTACTCGGACAATTTTAAAGCTTATTAACTGTTTCCTACCATCAGTGACATACATCTGTGTGTACCTACAGCATTTGATAACCCCAGAGAACTTACCCTATGCTTAGGTATTTCTAATTATGTAGGTCCTTTTTCGTCTTTTCCATTCAATATACTTTTGGATATGCATCGCCAATAAAATACAGTTTCATTTGCATTATATACATGTTCAAAAGTCATGTTTTAATCAAAGATAAGCCCATCAAATACATCTAAATTACCTGCCACATACTTCATATATGGGAATTCCATGACGCTTCAAATGTCATGGATTTCTCGCTTGTGTAGAATGACTAAACCTCCCAAGGCATCCTGCATAATCACACTGATATACATATTCATCAATTGATTTAGGAAAAACATATTGTTGCATTAGCAGGGTATATGACAAGTGTACATCATCAAGTAGGTGCTGTCGAAATCAGTCCATCATCACTAGATAATGTTTCATACTTTTTCTAATGTTCATTTGTTTCTTCAAATTACTAATAGTGTTCATTTTTCATTTCGTTTCTTTACGTCATGAACAGCTAATTTATCAAAACTTTAAACTTCATTTAGCTTTCACAAAGAACTCGATTCAATATTAACTGCCGTTTACGTTTTACACCATTGACGATTGCGTCTGCTTTAGATATTATATATAATTTGAGTAAAATTTGAGTAAAATAACGCTTGAACTGCATAAAGCGAAATATCTATCAAATGGTAAAATGTAAATAATTTAAGAATACACTGTCCGTATTATTATTTACCAAGTAAACTAATATAGTGGGAGCAGAATTTCAAATTCCCGGATGTTATTTTATCTGGTTTAAAGGATATTCTGAAGCATCGATGTCTGGAAAATCGTGTATGTATTTGTAATTTAGAGAGTAATTAGAAATATACAAAAGAAATATTAGGAAATACTGCTTTATTACCAACAAAGTAACCAAGTTACTTTGTTGATAATTTATAAATGATATTAGATAATACAGTCGATACTATCTAATATTTAGGAGTTATATCAGATATACAGTTTCATACAGGCTCCAGATAAATGATTTCAGTTTGATATTTACGGCGGGGATTGAATTTGACAGTCGTGCGTTTCTCAATCGTAATTAGTATCGTTAGAGATATGTAATACTTTTAATCGAGAATTGATAAAACATTAGATTCCGTTTCCTAGGTTCCTGCGCTCAGTTTACTGAGTGTAGGTAAATTTCCTACTTAATACCATTTATTCTACCTTATTCTTTCCTGTTTATTGAAGTTATATCCCGGCACACAGCCAATACTAGCCATCTGCTACACAAGAGATTTACCTTCATAACATTTCCTTGTAATTTATAAAAGGAACCGTATTTATAGAAGTGTCATCTCTAAAATGTTGGCTTCTAATTATACATAAACTTACATGATCACTCCAATTTCATTAATAACCTTGATGTAACATTTTTTAAAATCTGTCCAACCTGTATAATAAGAGATATTAATAATAACAGGATCTAGTTCAAAACAGGGGCACCAGTTTTCATTTATGTTTTATGTAGTGTTTTTGGTACCGAAAGACTTTCAAACTTCGTATACTTATCTATTTTTGTATTCGGAGTTATTTCATGTAAAAAATTGTCTTATTTCGATTATTTCAACCGATCACTGACAAGTATTCAGCTGTTTACAGTTACTCCTTTGGCAGTTTAAGCGGTGTAAAGCGTATTTAACCTCCATTTATAATTTCGTTAACATCTGCCTGAACTGTATGTGTACAACATTTGCTATTTTCATTTTTCTTTCACGCGTGTTTATTTCGTTAACATATGCCTGAACTGTATGAAAGGTTTATTAGCTACTGCCTAACCCTACTGCCAATATGCTTCAGCCATTTTTTGACAAGGAAAAAATAATTTTATCACCGCCAGAATCGTTTGAGAATCGTTTGTTTACGTAGTCAGCACTTACTGTATTCGGCTGAATGGACGTCAGTCATTGGTTGAAATTACAGAAATACAACAACTTTAACATGAAATAAGTTGCGATGTACGTTTTTTTGTTAAGAAGACTAAGAGAAAAAGATGTTTTATATGACACATTCTACCAGTGTCCCAAGTTTCAAAGTGTTTCGTTAAGAAAATACTGGTGCCCCCGTTTTGAACTAGATCCTAATAACATTATAAAAAATTATGTAAGTATAATGCGTAATATTTCTGATTGGTTAAATGTAAATTTGAGTAGAGATTACTTTGGGATAAGATGGCATGTAATTTTTAAAACCAGTATATAACTCTATGCTACCAAATATCAACCTCAGATAAAAAGTCAAGATTTTTTGTATTTCTTTTGTTTTGCATCTTTAGCTATTTTGGTATCCTCCAATTAAAGCTATTCATCTTTAATGTCAAATTAACTACCTCTCGTACACCTGTTATTCATGTAAAACCCTTCGATGTGCATGTTACCTTGTCTTTAGCTAGTGAATCAAGGAATTAAAAGCGAAAGCTAATCATTAAAATCACATTACAATCAATATATTAACGGCGTAATTAGCATCCATTCGTATTTCCTTAACAGATGAGAATCCCAGATACGTGGAATAAGGATAACTATTAGATGTAATTCATCTAAATATAATTGCCCTTCCGACCTTTCACAACCAAACGTATAAAAGTGACGTCTTAGTAAACGTTTTTCTTTTGCTAGACAATAAATGAAAATAAGCTAAATTTAATTAAACATATATGTAATAGTTAAGACCTAACGTAGGCAAAAGAGCTAATTTTTAAGTACATAACTTCTCATTCGAAAAATAGAATGATAGAAAGATGCCACAAATGTGAGATTTATTATTTCATCAGATCAGTGTGGTAGTAGAGTGAATCAATGAAACGCCAAGCAAAAGGTCTCACTATATTCATTTACGAGTGCTTTTAAACACTCACTTTGACACCCCTGGTATAAATAGCAGTCAATTACGACTCTTCATGAAATCCAATATAAACCCTTGATAAAATAATATTACATATACTGAGTGAAATCAAACAAGATGGATTTTGTAGGATAAGTTTTAATAAACGTATGAATATGCAATTTTATTCCCTCATATCTTACAACGCTGTATTTTTCACCGGACTTCAGCTTTCTTCAATTATTAGACACACTTATTTTACCTCATTTCAGTTATTCTCAACTAGAACTTCCTCACACCAACAAATGTATTAAAGCAAGCTATATTTTCTCATGCCACGACACAATCAATTGAAGTCTGCGCTTGTTAATGGGAAAAGAAATATATTTTGAAAATCGGTTGCTGTCAAATCTAACAACTTAGCGTGTGAACTGATGTTTGACATTAGCTACGGATCACTAAACAATAGGTGTATTTAAGGTTACTTGCGTGTATACCGATGTATGTGCATTGTACTTATTTTTACAATGCTAGTGATTGATGTTTTAGTTGGGATAGTTTGAGGTTTTTAAAAAAAATCTTTTGCGTTTAGTATTATTATTATCATGAGAGAAGGCGGCGAGCTGGTAGAATAATTAGCACACCGGACGAAATGCTTAGCGGTATTCGCCCGTCGCTACGTTCTGAGTTCAAATTCCGCCGAGGTCGACTATGCCTTTCATCTCTTCAGGGTCGATGAAATAAGTACCAGTTACGCACTGGGGTCGATGAAATCGACCACCACCTCCCCAAATTTCAGGCCTTGTGCCTATATTAGAAAGGATCGTTATTATCACGAGAAAGGTGAAAGTAGAGAGAATAGTGCCGACTTCTAGTATACTTATCGAAAGGGGGATGACGGCGACAAGACTGGTGAAGCTGGTTGGAACTACTCCGAGTATACTTTTTCTTGTTAGGAGGAAAGAAACCTTAGAGAAAGTAGAGTAATCCGGGATAGTTTGTGGGGTTTTACCAAAATTACCCCAGGTAGACTGCTCCCCTATTAGGGATTACATATATATGTTTACTCAAATTTTACTACTACACCATCACTTCAAGCATATTTTCTCTCCCTCTTGACCACAAAGGCTGTTCCCCACCAACTCTTCCCTTCACATTATCCTTTCAAATGCCACTCCTCTTACATATCTCTATATTCCTTACAACTCTTCCACTCCCTTGTCTTTTTTTTTTATTGTTTCTCTTTTCTATATTCCATTCTTACGCTCCTAATTTTCTCTTCATAATATATATTCTCCTCTCTAACCGTGCTCTCTACACATTCTGCTCGAATTGCCCGTGTGTTGATATGTACTTCCTTGCGACAATGTAAATTCCATTTAATCAACATAGCCTTGGCCCGAGGAGAAGCCTGCAGTGTACACCTCGCTTAGATATTTACCACTTCCGAGGTTCCGCTTGCTATGAAACATGTACCCGGATATTATCTACTCCACTCCCTAACTCTTCAAGCCTAGTGTCTATTGTAAAAAGAATTATTTTTATTTTGAAAGACGGCGAGCTGGCAGAATCGCTAGCACGCCAGGTGAAATGTTTAGCTGCATTTCATACGTCCCCACAATCCGCCGAGGTCGACTTTGCCTTTTATCTTTTTGGGAGCGATAAAATAAGTACCAGATGAGTACTGGGTTGATGTAATCGACTATCCCTCTCCTCACATTTCAGGCTTTGAGCCTATAGTAGAAAGGACTGTTATTATCACTAGGAAAGTTACAAGGATTATGGTAATGGTCGTAGTAGTGGTGGTGATGCTAAAGTTTATGATGGTACCACTTTTAGCGTCCTTGTTGTGCTAGAGCCAAAAACAAGTCAATACAAAAGCCTTCTTTTCGTTTTGAAAGCCCGCAAATTCTCCATTACCACTACCACTGCTGTCAAAGCTGTCTCCTACCACACCTCTATTCTGTTATAAAACACAATTTAGAAAATGCAAAATATTTTAAGCGAAATTACTAACCTCGCTGGAAGCCTGTTTTTCAAGGGTCGCGAAGTAAATATTTAGGGGAGATATTGAGTATGTTTACAATCTCGTTTGTTTTCTTTTCTCAGGATAATGTTTTTAACATATGAAACAAAATAGCAAAAATATATTACATCAGAGCCATTCTATAGAAATTCTCATTAATCTTTCAGTTGTACTTACTTTTTTTTTTTTTTTGCTTGTTCAGCATGCACTTCCGACAACTCATATAATATTGGTAGGTGAACCGAAAATATAGTGCACAGCGTCGGTGGGGAGTTTTCTTATCGCTATGTTTTTATTTTATTAATATGTATCTGTTTAAATATGCATTCATTCGCACTGACATACGTTTATAGTTGTTGTTACATATAAGTTTTATCAAGTGACAAGAGAAACAATATATATATATATATAGATACATATTTTTATATGCACATGTGTGTGGTGTGTTAGTGTGTGTGTTTGGTTGTATATGTATGTGTGTGTCTCTGTGTGTCTGTGCATTGTTCTTCTTGTCACCTCTTGTCATTTGACATATATATATATATATATATATATATATATATATATATATATATATATATTTCGTGAGAGAGATGCATACGTGTTGTACATACACGTAAATACACATGCTGACTTATAATGTGAGGTGTATTAGTTCATACATAAATAACACATAGAACTATAACATTGTGATGTAATGAAATTTTTCACCTCCACACCAGTATCCAAATATTATTGTCAGTAAATAATTCATCAGTTTCAAACCACCAAGGCGTTGGATAAAAAAAAGAAGCATTCTATATGTTCATTATTTGCTATGTCTTTGCCAATACAGTTACAAAGCAAAAATGATACAAACAAAAACGTAGTTGTAAGATGAGAAGAAAAGAAATAAGAAAATTCTAATAGGAGAATAAACTGGCAAATATATAAGAATTCGTCTATAAATAGCTGACAGTCCACTTGCAAGGTGAGTTGAATATGTTTCGCTATGAGAGTTAAAAGAGCCAAACTTGTCTGCTGCTTATCTTAGATGGT
>NC_142940.1:42698600-42701100 GCF_046866305.1 Octopus bimaculoides
GCATGTCCCTTAGTGGCTGACGATATGCGCATCTCTGATCACGAGCTGAAGTAGTGGGGGAGCATCATAGCCATATGTTGAAAGGGATTCTTTGATGTTTGGATAATTCACCTTTGGAAACATGGGTGTTACGTTCAACATCATTAAACAGCCCTTATTCAGTGACCTTTTGAGAGGGGTAGCTACTCGACCTGAAGAAAACTCTAACTAGGCACCACCTGCAAGGTCGTGCGATGTTTATCTAGATATGAGATCACTATGTCGCGCACATATGGTTGTGGTGCATGTGCTTGATGTACCCTTGTCAGACGGGTAGTCATGGTGGGTATACTGGGCTTTGCATATTTCCCCCCGGTGTTACTTTCATGGCATGCACTGCTCTCTCACTCATTGATAATGATGATGATGATGATGATGAGAATGATGATGATGATGATAATAATAATAATAATAATAATAATAATAATGATGATGATGATGATGATGATGATGATGATTTTATCTCAAGGCCAGGAATATTAGGGGGAGTGGGTAAACAATAACCATCTCGGCGAGCGTGTAATAGAAAAAAAGATGGAGATGTAGGTGAAAGACGCTGTTGCAATATTAATATGCAAAGGGTGGTGGTACGAGCGGTCGTGGTGATTTGCGATGCAGAATGCAGCGGCGGGAAATAGATGGAGCAGGACAATTACGTCATTAATGGAAAACGTTACGTTTCGTAGGATTTCCTTGGGAATTCAGATAGATTAGCAGTTTTGCCTTTACATTTGGTGTTATATTTCTCTATAAATTATAATGAATTTACGTTTTGTATAGCTGACCAGCCAGAAAGTGAACATGTGTTCGCACACCGCTCTTCACACCATTTCCATTCCAAATGCTTCATTCTTCTCTCAGCACGCTCTTTGTCTCCGAATAGCCCTTCCCATATCTCTCTATCATCACCTCCATTTTCTATCTCTCTTGCTCTTTGTATCTTTCTTTCCTTCTCTCTGTCTCTGTCTCTCTTTCTCTCTCTTCCTCTCCCTTCGTATCTTTCCTTTCCTTCTTTCTTTCACCTTTTCTCACTTTCTCTCTTTCTCTCTTTCTCTTACTCTCTCTCTCTCTCTTTCTCTCTCTCTCTCTATTTTCTCCTCCAATTCTCTCTATTATCTCTATTATCGCTCATACTCTCACACGCTATTTCAATATCTATATTCTTCTTGTTATATTGTTACCTACCTCATTACTTTGCTTGTTCCATATCAGCTCCTATGACAAATGTATGTTTACATCAACATGTTAGATAGTCTGTTTTTGAAAAGGAATCATATCTGAAGTGCTTTGAAGTCGCCCCATGAACAGCAGCACAAAAACTGAAACAACAATAGAAACACGTTTTCTGTGAAGACGTTATTCAAACCAGCAAACATTAGAAACACATTAACAGTTTCTCCTTTCATAATTCATAAATCTTAACACGCCTTCAATGCGATATAAATGCACATATAGGCGTACACACACACGCGCATTCATTGACTTACACACATATACACATCGAATATATATATATATATATATATATATATATATATATATATATATATATATTAATATATGTATGTGTGTGTATGTATGGCTATATATATATATATATATATATATATATATATATATATATATATATATATATATGTATATTTACATATGTGTACCTGCATAAATATGTATACACATAGCTATTTGCGCATAACCGCATATATATATATATATATGTATATATATATGTGTGTGTGAGTGTGCATATATGTGCATTTGCATATGTAAACATACGCACTCAAAGCACACATACAAATACATACATAAAAACATACATGCATATGCATATTTATACACATGGGCATGCTCATATAAATATTCAAGTGAAAAAGCGCATAAAATTTATGCGTCTACGCATACATACACTTGTATGTATATATATATATATATATATATATATATATACATCTGTTTATACTTGTGTTTGTGTGCGATGCGTGTGTGTGTATGTATGTACGTATTTAAATGCATATCTTTACATACCAAGGTATTACACATTATCGTAGATGCATGTTTACCAAAGGATTATGCATATGTGTGCATGTTTATCCGTGTGTGTATACATGTGTGTGCATGCATGTGTTTATGTGTTCATGCATATATTTATAAGATGGAGTTATATATATATATATATATATATATATATATACATCCTCTCATAGACACACGCACGAATACAAATACGTGCTTTATGATTTATTTTCCCTCTATAGTTGCACAAATACGCGTATATACATACATAAATAAATGCTTGAAACATACACACACACATATGCATACACACACGCACACATACACACACACAAAACACACACACACCAACAGACGCAGTTGTGCACATGTGCGTGTTTGTGTTTGTAACCTTTGGTGCTTAAATATATTGAGGTTTTACTTCATCATAGCTTTACCCTTCTTCACA
>NC_142940.1:42706100-42721100 GCF_046866305.1 Octopus bimaculoides
TCCAATGTGCTATGCAGTGAGCCTGAACCTGAAACCATGTGGTATCAAAGTGAGCCGCTTAATCACGCACCCTTTGCCATGTACAAATATGATTGTTAAGTTCCTTTTACAATTTCAAAGCTAGTTTTAAGAATACCATTTACTGATAGGGTGAATCAATATTGAAACTATAATCAAAATTTATGGCTGAATTCTAGTTAACTAGGACTTCGAGTTTCGCCTGCAGGTTTTCTGAACTTGTGTGATTTAATAAGCCGTTAAGCAATGCAGAAAGTCCTAGTCAATACGCATTTATTTGTATGAATGTCAATACGATCCAACAACTTTCTCTTTCCATTCCATATTTCTTAATGATTGTACAATGATATTGCTTATGTTGCAAAAGTGTCCAATCTGCGAAGCTTTCTTTTTTTTACGTAACAGTTGTTGTTGTTGTTGAAAACAATCTAGGAAAATAAATGCAGAAATAATTGCAAATTCAATTTGAAGCCAACCACTTAATCATCTTCGGTTAAGTCTTTGCAATGGAATTCTTTCTTCTAACAGAATTTTCCTTTTGACTTAGGAACACACAATAATTCATCAAAGGACGCAAGTTAGAACAAAATCATTAATAACAATTTCACTCAATAATTCAAAAACTCAGGTGCCAGGTAACGAAAGATACGTAGAATATTGCTGTTAAGTAAAATAAAAGGAAGATAAAGAGGAAGCGAGAAAGAGAGAGAGGGGGGGGAGTGAGATTGAGAACATTTGGGGAAAGTAAACTAAACGAGAGAAATAAGATAAAGATAAACTAGAGAAGCAGATTAGGAGAAAAAAAGGTGTGAGAGTAATAAGATATGCGAAAATGGCATAGATACAGTAGTGGAAAAACTGAGACAAAATGGAGGCCATCGGTAAGAGAGAAAGATAGCTACGTAGAGAGAGGAAAAGACAAAGAACAGTGGAAGAGCTTTATGAATCTATATAACTGTCAAATGTGAGAGTGATTTGCCACGTGTTTCTCGTCTCCAATTTTCGATATTTGTAACTCAGCTTTATTCGTTCGTTGTTGGTTTTGTTGCTGTTTCAATTAAGTTTTCCAAATGTTCAAGAGAGAATTCCTAATGGAAGCGTTATCTCTGAAAATATATGAACTTTTCAAATAAAAAGCTTCTCATTAGCATTAGTTTATTGGTTGGGATGTTTTAGAGAGTCTACACCGCCGCACTGAAGATAAGAACAGAAAATTGAATATTTATTTGGCACTTATACATGCAGTTTCGAATAAATTGAGTTTTATTTATTTTTGCTATGAAGCTGATGAAGCTGATAACAATGAGAATAACAATGGTGATAATGATGCTGATAATGATGACGAGGAGGAGAAGGAGGAGGAGTAAAGGAGAGGTATAACCGTGATCTTCTCTATGATGATGAGGAGGATGATGATGTGAGAGAGAGTTGCAAGACCATGATAATGATGATAATGATGGTGATGATGACGACGAGGAGGTTGAGGAAAGGGAGGGTCGAAGGTGGAGGAGGAGGCTTAGGATGATGTAGCTGTGAAGTTGCAATTGCTGTTGCTGCTGCTGCTGCCAATGATGATGATGAGGATGATAGTGATGATGATGATGATGATGATGATGATGATGATGATGATGATGATGATGATGATGGTGATATCGACGATGATGATGATGGTGATGATGGCGGTGGAGGTGGTGGTTTTGGTGGTAGTGGTGGTGGTGGTGGTTGTGGTGATGGTAGTGGTGGTAGTAGTGCTAGTGGTGGTGGTGGTTGTTGGTAATGGTGGTGGTGATGGTGATGATGATGGTGGTCGTCGTGGTCGTGGTGGTGTTGGTCGTCGTCGTGATGATGATAATGATGATGATAAGAAGGGGAGGAGAAGAGGAGGAAGTGGGTGTGGGAGACGAAGTAAAATATGAGGTTCTTGATGGTGGTGTTGATAGCATGACACTTTAACAACAGCGGTGAGCAATATATCAGATACCTCGCCCGAAGAATATATACGAGATATAGCAATAAATAAAGGAGATTTTGATTCGCAGAAATTTTATTAAGAAAATAAAAAACTGTATATAATGCATTAGTGTAAATAATTTTCACAGACGTTAACAAAATTCTCTATTCTCTATTTCCATACAACTCAATTATTTAATCATTCTTTGAATGCTCACGAGGTAGCGATTGTTTTAATGAAACAATTTCAGTTTGTAGTGTAGCTACGTACTGACATTACACATTGCATTGTGAATCTACCACTCAAAAAAGTGAGGTGAATCATGGATCTCTCCGAAATCTAGGAAGTGCTCATATATAAATCGATGTATAAATGCTATTTGTATTAGTTGAACGCTACGTGTATATATATATATATATATATATATATATATATATATAAACAGAGAGAGAGAGAGAGAGAGAGAGAGAGAGAGAGAGAGTTGGAATTTACAGAAAAAGTAAAAGACAAAGACAGGTTTATAACAGTTCGCACGTATTTTTTCGATACGTATTAAGCTACACAATTAAGCATCGTTTTAGCGAGGCCACTGCTGAACTACGGATGACAAATTAATTTATTTGCCCGTTAATAGGGAATTCGAGTATGGGATTAACTTAAAATAATAACTCCTCTCATTTTTGTGCCATTATCTGTTTGGGTTTAACTGCCCCTTTTACTATGTAAGACACCCTGTCATTTGTCTTCTCTTTATAAAACTTTATGCACTCTTATAAATGAAAATATGTTGTCTTATGGCTTTTATTACGCATGCGAACCACTGATAATGAATATTTCTAAATTTTTACCAGTAAGAATTACACAGTGTGTATATATATATATATATATATATATATATATATATATATATAGAGAGAGAGAGAGAGAGAGAGAGAGGGAGAGAGAAAGACAGATGGATAGATAGATACATAGATAGATATAGATAGATAGATCTACATATATATATGTACGTATATATATATATATATATATATATATATATATATATATATATATATATATACATTTTTATACAAGTGTGCGTGTAGGTATGTATATATATATATATATATATATATATATATATATATATATATATATATAAGCAATGTTCATTCTCTAAATGAAGTATTAACAGTAACTGCACGATAAAGTGAAGTATATTGCCACTTAAGTGTGGCTGACCCCTAGGGGTGGATGTTAATACTTCATTTAGAGAATTAACATTGCTTGTTTTCACCTTTTCGATATCAGTGAAGAATTTCACTGGAAAAGTATACATAAGATTGCCAAGAATTTATCTCTCTCATCAAAGATCAGTGGCCATCGGACGCCGACGAAGGGAAATAACCCTGAAACCCGGGTCCGTTCGTGCTACAGATCATGATGAGAGGGATAACTTCCCTTGGCAAACAGGACACAGTAGTGTGTCGATAAGCCAGCTGGAGGAGATGTCCTGCTGGCGCTAAAAGCAACAGTAACATCCACCCCTAGGGGTCAGCCACACTTAAGTGGCAATATACTTCACTTTATATATATATATATATATATATATATATATACTTTTATCTAAAGCATCAATCAGAACCGTTACCATGTCGGGCAAAATTCTTAGTGGCATTTTATCCGTCTGTACGTTCTGAGTTCAAATTCATTTGAGGTCGACTTTGCCTTTTATCCTTTCGGAGCACACGGGTTGATGTAATCGGCTTATCTCTTTTCCCAACAGTTGAAAACTGGGGTTGATGTAATCGACTTTCCCCTCCCCAAAATTGCTGGCCTTGTGCTAAAACGTGAAACTATTATTTATAGCTTTATCTACTTCGATATCAACTACTGAAAAAAAAAAAGAAAAAAATATTTCATGACCTTCAAATTCTTATGACGTAAACTACACTAAGAATAACAACTTGGGAAGTAATATTTGTGTTCGCCGTATCGATAAAATAAATACCAGTTGAGCACTGGGGTAGACTTTATTGACTTACCCCTCCCTGTGAATTACTGGCCTTGTGCCAAAATTTAAAATCATTTTGCCTTTCGTCCTTTCGGGGCCGATAATATAAGTACCAGTTAAGCACTGGGGATCAATGTAATCGATTTACCCCCTCCCAGAATTTGCTGGCCTTGTGCCAAAATTTGAAACCAATATTCCCTTTTGCCGTCGGAACTCAGTTGTAGAAATATTATCGAAATGAACCCAGTAACAGTGTTTCTGGGAATGTAAATGTCGCATGTACTTTTACGTGCTATCTATTGATAGTATTTACTTTGTTGTTAGCTAATAACTTTTCGGCCAATATGACCTGCAGTGGTATATGTTCTACATCTTGAATAGTGTAAGAAATGTTTTGGAAATCTATTTTATTTTGCTCGTGAGAGCTCGAACGAAATTAAACAACGGCGACAACGTAAGTGTTGTTTTACAGCTGCTTCTATTGTTACTACTACTACTACTACTACTGCTGCCACTAATACTAACAATGATGATGCTGTTGAAGATGATGATGGTAATTATCTCGATCATAATCACGATGACAGTAGTAGTAGTAGTAGTAGTAGTAGTAGTAAATCCTTTCTACTAAAAGTACAAGGCCTGAAATTTAGTGGAGGGGTACTTGGCAATTACATCGAACCCAGTGATTCACTGATACTTTATCGACTGCGAAACAATTAAATGCAACGTCGACCTCGGCGAAATTTGAACTCAGAATATAAAGACAGACGAAATACCGCTAAGAATTATGCCCGTCGTGCTAACGATTCAGCCATCTCGCTGCCTTAATGATTTATATTTATATATATATATTTATTTTATATACCCAGGCATAATCCCCTTTTTTTTAGGAGTGGGTAGACACAAGACATACACTAAGCATTCCATTCATTTCCCAGCTCAGAGTGGCGAGCCCCGTTTTATGCTCGGGTCAAGGTATAGAACGCAACCCCCAATATCAGCAGCGGGGCCCGACAGCATATGCTGGTTTACTCCCCGCCGCATAATGCTGGTTCCGTACCCCTTCGAGCAGCATCAAATTCACTCGTCCGTCCACAAACACTCTCCAAGCTTTCTTATCATTTATAAACTCTCTTGCCTCTCTCGCTCCAACACCTCTAACCACCAAAGCTTTCCTCCCTCCATCCATCCACACAAACCGAGGTCTGCCTCAGGTTCGGCTGCCTACCACTTCTGCCTTCATGACCATCCTTACCATCCGCTCCTCATCCATTCTCTCCATGTGGCCAAACCACCTCAACATCCGTCTATCCAATTTGGTTGTTAGTTTTCTCTCATTCCTGCTCGCCTTCACACCTCCTCATTCCGCTATCTTGTCCATCCGTGTAGCACTAACCATGGCCCTCAAACACATTTAGTCGCTTCCTTTTTGCCTCTCTCAGCCCCCATGTCTCTGCACCATATAACATTGTCGGCATAATCACGCCCTCATACACACCTCTTTTCGCTTTCATACTCAACCTTTTATCTCTCAGAATACATTTTACAACTCCAAGTATCTTACTTCTCCCCCTCACTCTATATCTCACTTCCTCAGCCAACCCCTCATCCACCATCACATGTGATCCCAAATATTTAAAACCACTTGCCATTTATACTCACGTCCATCCTACCAGGCATTCCATCTGTCGAACATCTCATCACCTTACTCTTAGTTACATTCACATTCAGTTTCCTCCTCTCACACACTCTTCCAAACTTTACAACCAGTATCCTCAGTAGCTCTTCCGAATCGCCACCAGTGATGAATCATCAGCATACAACCACTGACTTACCTGCTATTTCTCTCCGTTTTCTCACACCATTTGGGCTCCCCTACCAAAGGTTCTTGCATTTACCCACTGCTGATCTCCTTACGATCTGCCGAATGTATTTACAGACCTGTAGAATTTGGACTATTCACCAAGTTCCGCTTACTCTCAAGACGCTTACAATACCAATGATTGTAGGAGCACTTAGAATGACCAGTTAAGGAACTAAAAATTAGTTGAGATTGACCCCTGGATTACTATTCATGCAGAAAGCGCAAAAGATATAGTATTAAGTGTTAACTGAAAACGTAAACAGACTGTATATGAAAAGAAAGAATGGTGGCAGAAGAATAATTAGTACAGACCATTGTATAAGGAGTGAAAGGAGGACGCTTGCCGAATATTTGATAAATAGTGACGAAGATCTGCTTCAATATTATGATTATTGATATTTTTAAATGCTATCGGTAGAAGGACGGTGGTTATGGAGGCGACACAATGCAACGATTGAGGTTATGGAGGCGACACAATACAACGATTGAGGTTATGGAGGCGACACAATGCAAGCACGTTATTTATCTATATGTGTATGTACGTACATGTGCATGTGTATATACAAATAAAGAGAGAAAGAGAGAGATGGGATCTCAATAACAACTCTCGTGGGAACCCCACGAACGACACATGAAATCACATTGCAACACAAGGAAAGAATTAACAGCGAGAATGAAGATATAGCCGATCATGGTGAAGGTTTCCCACCCAGCACGTCCGAAACTGCCCGCATCAGGAGCACTGATCTGGTCTCGGACAGTCGTTATGTCAAAACAGATCACATACATAGTGCGCACAAAAACAGACATAAGTGGACGAAGGAAGAGTACGATGCACTTATCGAATGTCACAGAAGACCAAAGCTGGAAAGAAGTCGCGGAGAAGGTCGACGTACCTTGAAATTTGGATGGAAAAGGAAATGAACCAACTAGATAAGGAATTGCTTAAAATTCAAAGACGGCTCACCGACTTGATGAATGCTCCAGAAGAAAAAACCCCATGAATATGAGAAAGGTAGATAGAAGTATGATAAATAATCATCAGCAAGGACAAGAACAACATTGTCTTAGGTTTTTGCACAAGGCCAACAATTTTAGTAGGGTAAATAAGTCGATTACATCGATCCAGTTACTCAACTGGTTCCAATTTTAAAGATCCGAAAGGATGCATGGAATATCTGCCACAACTTGAAGTACTGGAAAAAATGCTGTGAAGTATACTGTCGCAAGCTCGCTGTCCCAAAGACAATGAATAACAACAGCAAGAACAACAACAAGAAAGACAACGAGGTAAGCAAGGAGAATAAAAACAAAAACAAGAAAAACAACATGTTTTGCTTTTAGAGATGAGCAAATGAGTTTTTCAAACCATGAATAATAAAGGTGATAATTATAGCAATATAAAGTCAAGAGCAACAGGAGCAACTACTAGACCTACCATTAATGAAGCAGTTTTAGCTGTAGCATTTACTGTTCATTAATAATATCAGAAGTTACAGAAGCTATTTATAATTATAGGAGTAACGTGAGCGTGATTTAGCCAATCATGTTTAACAGTATATATGATACATTTGTATCCTTGTTTATATGAACTATTTATGACTTAAATACAGAAAACTATAGCAGTCAAACGTGAGTAGCGACTATATCCTTGAATGCTGTACCACGCTGTCTCTATTTGCTGTAGGTAACTATCTGTTTGCAAGGAAACATAAACACAAGCTTGACACTGCTAGTAATTTGACAAGAATGTGACAGTAAGAAATAGAAAAGACATAACTAAAACTGGGCTGGAATTCATTTTCAGCTGGGTATACCAAAGCAGTGTTAAATTAAATGCTTTGCTGATAGGCACAACAAACCGCCCCGTGTAGGGATCAAACTCGTAGCTTAATACCCTAACCACTTAGCCAAGAAAAGTCGAACTTTCTATCTCTGTAGCTTCAATGATTCCCAGTATAGGGTATACATCCCACTGGCGGGGTCTGGGAAAATTACGGTGAGACGTGGGATCTCCAATTTGTTTCTTTACAGCAAACATACTACCCTAGCCAAACATAGCCAAACCAATCCCCTCCAGCCAAACATGTTTGAAAACTGCTTGCTACAGTATAACACTATTCTTATTTCTTTACTGCTCACAAGGGGCTACACACAGAGGGGACAAACAAGGACAGACAAATGGATTAAGTGGATTATACCAACCCCAGTGCGTAACTGCTAGTTATTTAATCGACCCCGAAAGGATGAAAGGCAAAGTCGTCCTCGGCGGAATTTGAACTCAGATCGTAGCGGCAGACGAAATACAGCTAAGCATTTCGCCCGGCGTACTAACGTTTCTGCCTACTCGCCGCCTTCCAGTATACCACTATTCTAAGGCCCTAGTTTTGATATTTCTTTAAGAGAAGTATATAATAATGAAATATTAAAAATAAGGTTGTTGGGGTTTTTTTCCAACCACCGGTGGGGCATACTTTTTTCAAGCATTTCTAGGTTGGGAGGCACTTTTTTAGTTTAAGTCCGCTATAGATCTGTAAAAGCAGAAAATTTATCTGTGATAAAAATAGTTTCCTGTTCACGTTTCACAGCATAGGTATAGTAGACTGTAGTAGATTGTGGATCATAAAATTTTAATGTAGAAGGCACAGGTCAAATTATTATATGCAAATGTAATTAGGTTTTTATATTGCAGTTGGCGAGGAAAAAATATGGAATTGATGCGTCAACATTCTTTTTTTAATGAAATACATAAATTTTCAAAAGCATGCTAATGAAAAACGATGAAGAAAAATTGTAATATTGGCGATCACCTGAATTAGATTCTCTTGTTGAGGTTATAAAATAGATTGGACTTTTCATGAATATGCATAAAACTTCTGTATGAGATTAATTTCACATATGTTCGTGTTGTAGTAGGAGTTAGACTAATTAAAGGTGTCATGGATTGGCAAGGAGCATATTATGAATGTGGAGCAATCGTAAGAAATAAATGATGTGGATATAGATGAGGAAGAAACTAATTTGGTGATGATAAAGAAAGAGCTATTAAATAATTGAATTGGCGAAAAAGATTAATGAGAGAAATTATAATTACATCAGGATGAGAAATTAAAAATTATGGTTTCTGAGTTTGCTTAACGTCATCAGCAATGACTTAATTTAGTTTCCAGTGTATAGGTAAAGAATTTAATTTAAAACAATTGATTATATACTGCATATTTACCATATATATTTGAAAAACAATTTAGTTTTTCACATGATTCTAATATGGAAATAATTATAGTTAAGCATTTTGCAATCAACAGTTTGATAGAAAAACGAATTAGGTAGGAAATATTTTCTGGCATTCATTTAAAGACTGGGATTTTCAAAAACAAAATAAAATACACTAATGCAACATTATTGCTTCAGCTCTGAGTATTTGGTAATATAGTGACACAAAATATTTTTGGAATGGAACTGACAACCGACCCGTGAACTGGATTTGGCGTGAAAACGGTTAATATAGGAAAGGATATCTATGATTTAATCATTAACTATTTAGTATGCAGAACGCTTCCCTGACGTGAATACCGCCAACTATATTGTTGTTTTATAATACATGTGATTATAAAACTTTGACTGATAAGAAGAATATGTTCGATAATATCCATCAAATAGGCAGATTTAATCAAGCTCATGCATAATAAACACATTTCTATTACAAAAAAAATAACAATCGATTTATATACTAGTTATTATTTATATAATACATTTACTTGCCCTGATGCATTATAGATACTTCTTATTTCCAAGAAGTAGAACAAGAAATTCCAAATTTTAGCATTATTCACAATAAATAAATAAATAAATAAATAAACAAAAGTGTTTCATAAATATAACCGTTATTAAAATTATCTTTTTCACGTTTCGGGGATCTGTCCTTCGTCTCAGAGCAAATTGTGTTTGAGTATCCCTAGTATTCTAAACGAATAAGGTTTTCCCAAACTTTTTTCCACTTTGTTTTCTTTTATGATACTAATACACATTTAGATTTCCAGCTATATTTCCTGAGTTAACAGGCGTTAGTTGTACACAAACAATTGCTACTAAACTACTTTGCATTAAAAATCTACTATAAAACTGCACCTCACCCACATGATATCTGCCTTTTCTCGTGATATAATTAAAGATTTGGTGAATTACTACAGCTAATTATCAGATATATATTTAATGAAACTATGTTGTTATTAGATATTACGTTTAACAATGTCCGTAAATTTCGGATTTACTAAAGCAAATTCCAATGGATGCAATAATTTACAAATCAAATTGTCGAACCAGAACAGTGTGTCCTCACTCATCTTCAGAGATTTTTCTATTATATGCCCTACATAAAAATTGTTACAAACATTATCAAGAAACTTTGCGTCATATTATATGTTCTGTAAAATATATCCAGTAACACATCTGACACTATGAAATACTCTCAACTAGAACATTTCATATGTTGCCCGAAACAAAGACTGAATTTTTACCTGGTCCATAACTCTGCAAGAAATAGACGCCAAATCCCTATCAAATCACACCGTATCTTCTTAAATAATAATTCACTGGTTAAATCAGATTTAGATGCCAATTTAAAAAATAAAGATGTCATGGCTTTTGTATTCTAATACGTTTCATTACAGACTGGCCAATGATGGCCAAAATTTCGAACTTACTGTCACTGCTATTCTTGTTAAATAATAATACGTACACACACATGTATATATAAATGTGCGCGTGTGTGAGAGACAGAGTGTGTGTGCGTGTGTGCGTGCGTGTGTGTGTACGTGTGTGTTTGCGTGTGTGCTTGTATGTGTTGTGTGGTGTGTGTGTGTGTGTGCGCGCGCGCGCGCCACACGACATTTCAGTCTTAGCAATTTATTTATGAACAAAGTTTTCTGCAATTTCTCATTAAATATTTAGTGAATTTCTGCACAGTTTCCATGTACAAAATTGTACTTGCATGACTTTGGTCAGCCTTATGCTAGGTTAGAAGACAAGTAATTGCCGAAATTTCCATTCAGACAAAATGAGATGATGAATTAATAAGTTGCTTGATTGAATTTAATATTGGATTAAGGGAATGTTATGATCAATGGCAATAAAAGAAAATAATGTATACAACACGACAATTTATCTACATAAAAGAAATTCGTGGGTTAAACTAGGACTCACTTTCATTTATCATACCAGTAAAACTATCTCCTACATGAGTCACGAAATGATTTTATTACGTTGACTGTAAATATGTATATTGGGAAGACAATCTATTCTGCGATAGATTGTGGTTTCATCAATATTATATTAGAAAATTAGATGGTCTATATTGATGATAGAAATATTTTGATCAGGTATCAGATAATTTCGTAGAATTACAATTCAAGTTAATTAAAAGGAGAAAACTAATTTTCAGTTTATCTGCTGCAATCGTATCCAAAGCCTAATATTGATGCTGGTCGATGAATAAAAATATTTGTTAGGTTCACTTCAATTACAATGCCGTTATCAGGAATTAGTTACACATTGTTTCATATTTGCAAATAAATGCCCATTATTGACAATGAGTTAGTTTGGTTTTTCTTAAATACAAAGGCCCGACCATATGAACAAAGTTCATAATATTTATTTGAAAAATCAACTTTTGCAGTTCAAATGTTAAAAAAAAAACTAATGAGCTATCGATGTAATTAAAGAAAATAAAAATAAAATGTTTTATACAACATATCTGAAAAGTTGATCTAGAAGCAGAATCGATACTTTTTGCTAATCATAAAAGACAAGACAGTGGTAATTCCAATGTCTGTATGTTGTGTGTTCGTGCTGTGTGCGCACGTGTCTGTATATGTTGTGTATCTGTGATTTTGGTTTGTTTGTTTAAAATAAAAACTCAGATGATTACACAAATGAAAACAGAAGTAAAATATATGCAAACTCATTGTTAATTAATCACATGTCTTACTTTATCTTTGCTACACAACGTCGCCATAATTACTGCTTAGCAAAAATATTCCACTGATTTAGTATAGAAATCTATAAAAGAAATGCAACAACCTAATCATTATTTAACGGTGCTAAACTAAAAAGAATTGTATGACGGTTTAAATATATATCGAAATGCAAAACTGTCTATCTCTCCCACCCTCTCACATACTCTCTCTCTCCCCCTGTGTTTATTTAGTGTTTTATTAGATGAATATATTGTCAATAGAAATACAAACAATAGGTTATAAACTGAAAGATGTTTGCAGTCTTGCAAACTAATATTGCATAACTGTTAAACTGTAAAAACGACAAAAAAATTTACGTGTCAGATTATATTTTAAATAATAGTTTCTATCTCATGCTGAACAACATCTGTGTATCTATAAATGCAGAGTAATCACTAGTTACTTCTTTATATGTATTTAGCACACTATCGATGTATTATTGTGTAAATGGCAAAGCACATATCTATATATTAAGAATATTAGAATTCTTTGCAATTTTGAAGGACGAAAATAGATTTTCGAAAGATTTCATGCAAATAAAAATTATATTTATGAATCAAAACCAGTAATATGAAACGTTGGGGACTGACAGTATACTGAGTTTGGTAGAAACACCTGGCCTAGAGTCGACAACATATGACACAATAAAGCCCATGCTGTTGTGCGGGAGTTTTGTAGCCTCCCTCAGTAAAAGGCTCCGGGCAGCTCTGGTGTTGCGGTGGGAGCTGAAATAAGTACAGAGTCACTTCACCACCTGATGAGACACTGACGCCTATATTCAAAAACGGAGTACAGGAAGCATCCTCAGCACAGAATTAATTACCCTACATTGTTATTTAATTATTCTTACGAACGGGCTCTTTATTTTTACAGCGTACATAAATGTGAAAACCAGACTGTGGTAAATTTGTTTTGAACCTTAATTTCACCGACACTTCAGATATGCCAAAAGGGAAACATCCAAAATTAAGAAGTTCAAAGCCGAATCTTTTTTTAACTAATATGCACACCCAACCGCTTCAAGTACACACAAACTAAATGCATCAAACTTGGGCAAACTTTCTCAAAAAGTAGTTTGCATGAGAGAAAGCTCATCATCAGATGGACTGCACTACTAAAAAAAATTCAAGATACTTTTTCGTTAAGCGTGCCGTTCAGAAAATCCCGTGTTAACCATGACTAAAATAATACATCCTCGATATGAGTCTCTTACATAGGTAGAAAGAGAACCACAATAGGTTGAGCTACGATGAGAATCTCAACGTGGTAGCTTTATCTGCTAGAAATAAAGAGATAAATCTCCATTAAATCTCACCCAATAGGTTTTAATAAGGAAAAACACACTAGATATACACGCAAGGAATACGAAGGTCGTAGTTGTAACGCATTTGACCATAGTCTGCTGGGGAAGAGCGAACTTAGTGCTAAACAGCAATAGCATTTCTTATCTTCGAAAAGAGTGAGGAAAGACATTCTGACTTCGTCATCTCTGATTTAATTACCCTGTTATATTGAAATATAGGATGTTGGCCTTGCTTTTGTTGTTGTTGTTGTTTTCGTTGTTGCTGTTGTCATTGTTGTTCCTATAATTGCTTTTGTCCATGTGCTTGTGGCTGTCATTGTTATGTTATTGTTGTCGTAGTTGTTATTCTTATTACTGTTCCTGATATCATTGTTATTATTGTTGTTTAGCCACAGGACAACCCGCAATCGAGCAAAATTAATAATCAAACAATAGCCAAAATTCTTTAAAAGTATGTAGGAAGAAAATATCGAATCTGTCCTTTCCTCAAATAGAGGTAGTTACGTAGGTAAATGTTTCTGCGTTTATATAATTCATTGGCCACAATTTGAAGTCAAAAACTCGTATACAATTATTGGCAAATATTCAAAGATAGAATCAATTTTCCACAAACCATTCAATGTTTACACTTAGAGATCTCGTGAAATTATTTCAAATTATTTCAAGCAAATTGGGAATAGTGATTCTTGCTGCGTCTCCAGAATTGGATCCAACTTGGAGTCTAATCATATTAGCATAAAAGGGAGATAAGAGTAATATCAATTAGTATTAGCTTAATGCATTTAAGTAACAGGATTTAGCACGAATGTAAATGGAACTGTATGTTTAAATGAAATAGTAATTACAAATTCTAAGCTACAATAACGCCAACTATCGTTGTCTTTGAAATGGATAGGCATGGAATCCATGTCATCAGAAATTTCAGCTGTTTTAATTCCGATGTCGCAGTTCGAGAAATCGGATTCTTTATACAGGTGCAGTAGAAAGACCTCCCATATTTTACAGGCTTGTTAGTGTGGGCCAAGTGACGTTAGACAGATGTTGATGGTGCTTTCATGTAGCTACCGTTATGGCTTAAACCAGTGCATAATGAGCAGTTTACCAAGAATGGTGAATCTAGGAGGGTTTTTTTTTTTAATTTCATTCCCTGAATGAATTTACTTTGTGATTTGCACATATCATCGTACGTTGGTTTTCCTTTAGCTTTCGATTACGAAATCTGAATTTCCCTTTACTATCCACCCATCCACCTTCTCTACCCAGTATTCCTGGGAGAGTGGTGGTGGTGGTGCTGGTGGTGGTGTGGTTGGAAAATTCTCTTGAACCTCCTCCGTAGAGTCCAATCAGAAAACAAAACAGTCATTACTCTCCAGCACGGCAAGCGCTCCCTTGGCGGCCAGAGGAAACCCTTTAAAGACAGCCTAAAGGTATCACTAAAGGCCTTCAAAATTGACCCGTCATCATGGGAGCAGACAGCTTTAGATAGGACCAAGTGGCGGGCCGCTGTTCACAACGGCGCCCGCCAATGTGAAAGTGACAAGAAAGCTGCTTCAGAGAAGCGCAAGCAGAACAGAAAGAACAATGCTTTGAAGCCCCTGGCACCTGCTACCATCCCCTGTCTCTACTGCAGCAGATCTTTCCAAGCGCGGATTGGGCTTATCAACCATCTCCGCACTCACCGATGATGACCTCCCCACCCGCCTCTAGGATGATCAGATGGTCCTCGTCGTTCCGAAGGACGAACATGTGTGTGTCACTCGCAGATCTCCTATCCGTAGGCTCGGCTTGAAGAGACCGCCTTGTGATTCTTTCCTGCCACACTGGAGTTGTGACCTCTCAATGCAGAGAAATAGT
>NC_142940.1:42726100-42833600 GCF_046866305.1 Octopus bimaculoides
TGCCATGCTTCCCAAATAACTGGGTTACGAATTTTTACCCACGTTTGCCAGTCAAAATCAAGTCTATCTATTTTTCACGTGTAAAAATAAAACATAGATACTAGATGGTTTATTATAAGCGATAATATGATAGATTGTTCCATAATTATTTAATAATGTTGGTAAATTATTGATTTATTTCATGAGAACAAGATGGCAGGTTTATAGAATAGGAGGGAAGCGAGAATCAAGCTTGTTGATGATTTATCAAGAAAAGTCAATTGCAATTAAATTATTTTCCTTGTCTTTGAAATGTAATTGATTTACGACCACCATTAGCACAAATTTACATAATAAAAACAGAGGAATTTGATACTGGAACTATTAGACGTAGCAAATATAGGTGAGGCGACAAAAGCACAGGAATATGGATGACTGAACAGTATCCTGCTCTGAGATAGATGCGTACGATCAGATAGTGGAATCAAATTTTTATTTTATAATGAAACATTAGTGAATAAACCAACTTTATAGATTTATGTTTAAATACTTTTATTCTAAGACAGAAAAAGAAGAGTCATAAATGTAATAAATGTGCTCTATTACATGACATTAATGCGTCACCCGTGCAACTGAACTTCACAAAGAGCTGCTCATCAACTCTTCTTTTCCTCTGCTTAGAGTCATGCTTCCTATGTCGCACTACCTCCCAGGATTAATACAATGCAGTACTGCATCTCGTAGGGACTCGTTTCATATCAAGCCTTTTGCACAAACAATAATTTACAGTACAGCGAATAGATTATTATCTCATTAACATTACCCGGTACACTATATCAGGCATCAAGAATGCATGTCGAGGAATAAAGTCAAATCTATCAACCACAATACCTCAATGCTCGAATGATTTCAGTGGTGAGAGAGTCTTTCGATATTGTTAGAAATCTAATACGTTCAATGTAAACATCTTCATAGATATGTGCAAAATTTGGTGATTTCGAAATTCACTTTTCTTTATTGATCATTAAAATACTTTAGAGATTTATTTTTATAAAAATCTTTATTCTAAGAAAAGCGGAAAAGAAATAACTTATGCTTTAAGTGAAATATTTGCTAAACCACCGAATGGAGCAGGCAGCATGTTATGACTGCAGGGCGTGACAGTATTTCCTTATCCTATATTGCCTTTCCATTAGAAAAAGATATTTATGGCATTGCCTCGGGAAAAATCAACTGACCGCAAATGTTAAATAAAGCGGTTTCTTAAACTGCTGAAATTATATTTAGAAACTGTTCAAGTATCCAGTGCCAGTGGTTTGTTTGTTCTCAGATTAGTAACAGCGGGTGAATTTTTTTTTTATTTCAGACGTTATTGTATTTTTGTTTGCAAAGGAATTCATTGAATTTCATTGAACAGTCAGATGTCCGGTCAAGAATTTGGTGGGTCTGTTGTCAGCAAATATATTTCATAGCATCACTTTGTTGTGTTGTCTTATGTACACAAGGTAATAAAGTCAGCTAGAGTTTGCTCGAGTGATTCCTAACCTCCTTAAACAAAACCGACAAAGAGAAATATATCACGCCTAGTCCATATAAGTGAAGGCGCTAAATGCTTCTATATTCAAGAGTAAATATACACATATCTCAACTTATCGACCTTAAGCAACTGGATAAGGAACAAATACAAATATTTGCCAGCCAAGAGAAGACCTAACTGGAGAATTAATATCATGCTTGGCCTCTCTTCAATTCATACTCTTTCTTTACCCATCTTTTCTCTCATCTCTCATTTTAGATACGTTACTAGGTGTTTGCACAACTAAATATCCACGCTGTACTTTAAGATTTAAGAAGTAATTTATCGAATAAAACTTATACATATCGATTTTTAAGACAACAATGAGGTCATACGTTGTTAAGGAAATGTAGAAGTTAAATAGCATTCATGGATTTGTCGAAGGTACATGTGATGTCAATGAAGTGAATTTTTACATCACACAGATTCATAAAACATTCATTCCTCTAAGTACAAGACCCACTTTTAGAAGGAGACAGTGTAGTGGATTGAATTGAAGCAGTTTATAAGTGATACTTAATCGAGCGTTCTAATTTCAACGTTCGATTTATTACAAAGAGGGACAAAAAGAAATATTGTTGCCTGCGTATTTTGGCATTTTGTTCTTTTTATAAGCATTTTCCCAACGAGCTGGTAAGTACTAGTAGCAGGTTACTCGACAGTGTAATAGTAGTCGCTATGGCACGCAAGATACGGTAGTCAGAGATATACTGCACTTTAATATTAACTGGGTTGAGGAAGACCTTTCATCATAGTTATGCATAATCAAAGCTGACCTAGACTAAACAACAAAAACAAGAACTATACTGATTAATTATTAAAGCCTCTAAATGGTTCTTGATCATAGTCATCAATCATATATATAGATTAGTTATGAAAGTCGTAGTGGCAACATCTTTTGTAAGTCTTGATTGAAGAGAATGTAATTCATTTGTTACTTGGAAAAGACATGGATATCAAACTTTTGTTAGATATTCGCCTCAAAAAAGAAGGTATTTTTGTCTAGCAAAAAAAAAGAAAGAAATTGCGGAACCTCTATCAAACTTTATGTAATTAAATCATTTTTTGTTTCACATTTCCTATAATTTTAAACAAAATAATGGTATTTGCGCCCAGTAAAACTAATGGTTTCGTTACTGAAGCTTTACCAAGTGGTATGTAACTAGAGTACTGTGTTGCTCATTTTTTTTGTAAGAAAATACATCTGAAGAAAAAGCATACATATATATATATATATATGGTGGTTGTCTACTCGTTATGCAGAGTTTGAGCACCTCCTGTACCTACACCTTAGAACCATCATGGCATCTGATGTGGCTTTTTAAACCAGAAGATGTTCTGACAAGACACCCACATGGATTGCATATCAGATTTGGACCACCAAGAGCTGCAGATAAGTTCTGATCTTTGTGGATCTTAAATTGTCTTTTGAGGTCTCCGTTAGATTTGCAAGCCATCTGGCATACATTGCATTCAAAGGGGTGATACTATCAGTAGGGTAATATAGTAAACCGTATTTCCTGTTGCTTAACACCAGGTCAGCCCTTTATGTAGACTTACGATAAGAAATATCCCACCATTGTCCATACTGTATTATCCAATGTAGTTTAAGATATTTTAAGACTGAAAGTAATGGTTTAAAGGAAATGTCATTGATATTTCTAGCAGTTCAGGCAACCATATAGAAGTCTCATTGGTGATTGAGATGAAATGAAATGTAAATTTGATACCTGCAGATTCAGAATTAAAAATTCACCAACTCCAAATCATCAATTCTAATATTTCAGCCTCTTCACCCTTTTTCATATAATAATTTCTCTCGTTTCTGCTTGAAACGTATTCAATAAACATGAATAGCAAACTCAGCCTCAGCGGTATTTAAGCTCGTGATGTTGAAGAGAGAATATAAATAAATCAAGGTGTTTATTCCAGTACATCGCCGTTTCTACCAACACACCGTGTTCTTCCTAAGATAATACTTACATTACATTTCAGCTGATTTAATGATATACGAAAAAGCGACAGAGATGTATATTCCTTTAACAAAAGGAGAATACCTTAGAGTGAGATGTAAGCTAATGGAATGACAAATGTAATAGAGAAAGTCGATCAGTGAGCTGCTGGGATTTACTTCATGAGTGTTACTGTTAAAAGCGATGAATTTCCCACCAACATCCTACATGGAACCCTACTGCTCATCAAAAAGACATCAGTTGTTGTACTATATGGGATATTTATAGGGTTAAGTTATTAGGAAACCAAAAACATATAGTTGCTTATGTGGCCCCGATAGAATTCGTTCAAATCATTTTCACTTCTTATGATCTTGAAAAAAGCATGGGCATAATCGATTACTCCACCATTATTTATTCATGACCAGTGTCTTTGCTATGAAATCAATATATATGTAAAATAGCTGGTTGATACATTTATTATAGAGCATGATATGTTTAACAAATTGTTACATTAGGAAGGTGATGACTGACAGTTGTAGAGCACAAAATCAGTTCGTGTGGTGGAACTATTAGGTCGCAGATATATTGGAAAACCCTAAACATGTAGAATGACAAAGTAAAGAAATTGGACTCCCCACTGGCCAATTCAATATAATGTTGGTCTGTTTGCTGAGGGATTAACGGAGCAACGTTAATAACGGATTTAAAAAAAAAAACAGGCCAGTACACCTTCAAACGAACTTCATGATTCACCACATTAAGCATTTGGCGATATAATGCAAGAGCATTTGATTAGTTTGCAGTGTTATGTTGAAATGCTCGCACAGGGGAGAAGAACCGTCAGAATGGCGACATATTCAGAACTATCACGCAAGGCCTCATTATGCCGAAGCGTTGGTTAAGCTTCAGAACTTTCCGATACGAGTAAATCATTCATTGGAAGTATAAAAATAGGAATAATAGAGAATTATATTAAAAAAAAAAATAAACAACATTCGAAAATCCTGAAAGTTAGTAGCTAAATCATTAGAGTTAACACTAAAAAAAATATGCGATTGCTTTATTTTCAGCTAAGAATTTTTAAGGAGTTTTAAAATTCATATTTGCAGAAATATTTTATTTTATAAAGGGATTAAACATTGAATTTTCAAATATGAGCAACTTGAATTTTATTTTCAAATTTCATGTAAAATAAATGTTATTTCGTGCCAGAATATTGCTATACCAAAGATATTTTAGAACTCATTTACACTCCACAATGATTAGTATCCAGGTGAAATCTAAATTTAAAATATCTAATTTTGCCCCCAAGACACATTACCTTCTCTACGCTACATGTTTTCGAGCAGAAATATCTTGCTATTCAAGCGAAAAATTAATGCTATTTATTTTTCGGCGAACAAAACACACACGATTGTAATCTGATAAACACAAGAGTACATTTAGTTTCGTTTGTTCATATACAAGTCATAAAAAATATACATACATTCCTTGAATGGGTAATTGAGATGGAGAAACTTTTCAAAGAAATTTGAGTAAAAAAAAATTATCTATATTATCTACATTATGTGTGGAACATGGATTGTTATATTGTGTTTGTGTATTATTGATAAATAATACAGACTGATCATATAAATAGACTTGTTTCATGTGTTTCACATATAAACGAAACGTTTCTAACACAAAATGGGTAACAATACAGATTGAATTCTACCAGATTCTCCTCTGGGTAATATATCTTCGATCATCATGCAAGTCGAACAACGCTAAATATTCGATTAGTATCATAAATTTCAAGAAAGTAATAGAACCGTTAATTTAGCCTGAATGGTTCCAATCTTTTCTCCCGGGAAATTAACGAATGAAGAAGAAAACGTATGTTAAGAAAAGATGAGAAAAAAATCTATATCAAAAGCTCTATCAGTCATTTTGAATATAATCTAAACTCGTTTATTTTCTTACACAGACACATATACTTGCATATATTTATGCATACGTGTATTTTAAAAATTACAAGACAGTATCAAACTATTAAATCAAATATTTGTAATTACACACTCTCTTTTAGACTTTGTACTATTGATTGCTCGTTCTTTATTCGTGATTTTCGCTCCACTAAATAATTCCAAGCATCCAATACGAAAAAGCACTTGTATGGGTCCACTTTATATTTATAGAGTCGTTGAAGCTATAAGAACAAAGCAGAGAATTAATAAAATATTACTGCATGGGAATTAATTTCCTTTCATTAAATCAAGCGTCGATTCTAACAAGAGTAAAAGGAAAGAAAAAAACAACTTCACGAAGAACAAGGAAAGTTATTAATTTGCTGTAAAGTTTTAAATGTTATAGAGTGAAAAGTCACAAGTGCGAGAAAATTTACCGATGTAATAGAGAAGCACATGGATTTACAAGTGTGCATACAAATATAAATGTATAGTAATATATGGGCGGTCTGTTGTGTATGCGTACGCATATGTGCATTCATGTAAATAACAACTACAATCTGTAAATTTGCGTACGTCCACACAGTGTCACTTCATTAATGTGTTTATACGGTCGTAGAAGCACTTAATATTTCCTTTTCTGTCTGGTTTCTCTCAATACATATATTCGTGCGTGTGTGTGTCCGTATTTGTGAGAGTGATCATAAATATGTGTGTGTGTACATTTATACACACACACAGTGTATCTATTTAAGTATATATGTGTGTTTGTGTTTATACATAAATACATTCGTACATACACACATATATACACATACATATACATATACATCGTCGATTTTTTATGCACGAGTGACCAGCTAATTTGATCAACTGGACTACCTAGTCAACGATTTGGCGTGTAAATTGATAGACCATTTCACAGTCAACGTGTGCTCTTCACGTTATGGTATAGTAGAGTTATCTAAACGTAAGCAGGGCATTACTGGACCAGAATAAGTTTCGGTACCAAAAATCACTGGTAAATCTTGAATAAATCTGAGCCTTTGGTCAGTGCAATTATTCAATATAGCTTGCACTAGATTCGAACCGAGAGCCTTCTGGTTGGAAATCAAAGGTCTTAAACACTAAGTAATCCTAATTAATAATACTTATGTGGGTGATTGTGTCTAATAACACAGGATGCAGCAAAAATCTCAAATAGCCATTCCTGATAAATGTTTCAAAACCAAACGCATTGGATGTACTGGTGCAAAACATAATTGCAACTGAAGTATAAACTATGACACATTAGTTACATGAAGATACCATTATCTCCTGAGTAACGGCAGTAGCGCCACACAAATGGCATTGTATATTACGAGAGGTTTTTCTGTCTCTCGCTATAAATGAAAATTCGACAAAAAAAGAGCATTCACTAATAAAATGGTGCTTTCGATTATATTTATGAACACAATGTGTACACACGCGTGCGTGTGCCCGTGTGCACATGCACACAGACACATACATGCACACACACATACACACACACATGCACACACATACACACACATGCATTCATAGAATAACTCATCCAAATGCATGTGTTTATGTATTTCAATGACTAAATAATGTATGTGTGCGTGCGTGTGTTTGTGTGCGCGTGTGCGTGAGAAAGAGAGAGTGAGGGTGAGAGAGAACGAATGAGAGAGAGAGATAGAGAGAGAGGTAGAGAGGCGGAGAGGAGTGAACGAGCGAGAGAGTAACAATGAATGTAAAAATGTAAAAAATAAACCTAATCACCGAATATAGTTGAAGTTCATGATTGCATAAATTCATATAACATTAACAGTAAAATATTTTGCAGACTGATAGAAGCACGTTAGCAATGACATCCACAACCTTACAATCTACGAGTTACGCAATCAAATCTAGGAGACAAAAACAAATCACTTCTAGAAATGTCACAGGCAAAAAATCCACAGATAAAATATCACAGAAAAACTACGATAAATTGCTGTTATGATTTTAGTTATTTCATTCTTTTATGGCATTGTAAAACGTGCTTTTTGTTCCCTAACGTGTGATACTGAAGAATAAATTGCGTCTTCATTGTGTACAAGTCATGCATTATGTGTTATTAAATGATTAAAAAAAGAATATTATTAATTATTTTTCTAGGCGTAAGCATGGCAGTGTCTAAGAAGCTCGCTTTCTATACATACTTCTTTTTCGACTTGTATCTCACTGCACTTCACCTTGGGCAGGTGCTGAAAAATGTCTTGTGAGAGATTTTGGTAAAGAGAAACTGAGTAGAAGCCCATCGTAAACATGTGTGTGTGTGTTTGTGTGTTTATGTGTGTTTGCGTTTTTGTGCCCATGTTAGCTCCATCTGTCATCAATTAATATCTGGTGTTGTTTTTTTTTGTTTTTTTTTTTTGCATCCCCGTAACTTAGGGGTTCGATTAAGAAACTGATAGAAAAAAGTAGGAGATTTACAAATAAGTTCCAACTCATCCCTTCAAGGCGGTACACTAGCATGGGTGCAGTCCAGCGGCTGAAAAAAGAAATAGATTAAAGGGACCCAAAGCAGATATCGTATTTTTGTTTGTTATTTTGTAGGTTTTTTTGTTTTTTTAGAGAGGAATAATTAGAATTTAACTTTCGTTTCACCAAGAAACTTTAACATTTCCTGAAACTTGAAGAGAAACAGAAAGTAAATAATATATTAAGCAGATAGTAACCTGAATCATTGGAATGATAAAATATTTAACCCTCGGTGATAAATTGAAGTGTGATTGTCCTCTTGAAGCACAATAATCAGTAGAAGTTACTCAATATCTATCATACATCTAGAATGTCTTATCATGTTACTGATACCTCTGACATATTAGTACAACAACAATAACATTTTTTTTTTTTTTTTTTCATTTTTAATAACACGACGCACAAAGTTTATCTTTACAGAAATTATTCATAGATTCCAAGTGAAACTCTATTACAGTATTTCTATTAAGAGAACATACGTGTGCCATATGACCGTCTCTGTTGCCTTTTAAACTAATATATCATTATTTAATGTTATTATTTCCTTCTTAAATTGTACTTGCAATCTAATGATCATTAAGGGTCGAAACTAAACATATTAAATTGGCTACATCTAAGGATGCATGTACGTTCGAAGTCTTGCTTAACACTGTTGTGCTTGACTTATTTGTCGTAATACAAGAAAATGTAGGATAGTATAATAAAAATATTATGTGATATTTATATATGTGAACTCTTCGTATACTTTCGTTTTTCGGTGTTTTCGCATCCAAATTTGAAATCACCCTTCAGACTATGAGTACACAGTTACTTCCCCTTGTATTAACGGATATCCGGAGTGCACCAGGTGTGAATATTTAAAGTGATGCCTTGAAGAGATGAAATCTAAAACAGGTCATGTGACTGCCTCCTAGATTCTCCGGCCAAATATGCAGATTTAAATTGTCTTAATTAGTTTATTTCGTAATGAATGAAGAAGAACATCATGGAGTGTATGCTTCCAATGAGTCAGCTATTGTTTCGATGCTTCTGACGACGAGAGTAACAAGGGAGTGGATATAACTTGGGCCAGATAAAGTATTACATAGGATGTCGTTCAAAAGCACCGATTTTAGATTTTCATCGTCGATATTATTTTCTATCCTCCATCGCCTTACAACGGTTAAACATGCGCATTCACACATATACACATATTTACATACACATGCATGCGTGTTTGTGTGTGTGAGAGAGAGAGGGAGCGTGTATATGCGTGTACGCACGCGTGTGTGTTTGTGTCTTTCTGTACCCCGACACTTCCTCGATAACGGTGTACACAGTTTCTGTTAGCCAAATTCTACACTCAACGTAAAGATCAACCTGAAGCGCTATAGGATCGTGTCGTGTCCCCAGAGCGTTGTGAAGTAAATTTATCAAGCGTACAACAATATTTTCGCCGACACAGGAATGTTATATTGGAACAAAAGCATAGACGAACGAGCAAAACGCAATGACAGCTATTAAAGCATTAATTCCTTAAATACTACCTCGGGTAGAGTAAATGTGGGTAAATTACAGGCCTGGCTGGCGGTAAGAAGTTAGTTCCCAAATCACATGGCTCTGAGTTCATTCCCATTGCATGGCACCTAGGGAAATGTCTCCTACAATAGCTTTGGGTTGGACGAAGCCCTGCCAGTAGATTCGGTAGACGGAAACTGAAAGAAGTCCCTCGTTTATATATATGTATATATATATATATATATATATGTGTGTGTGTGTGTGTGTGTGTGTGTGTGTGTGTGTGTGTGTGTGTGTGTGTGCGTGTGTGTGTGTGTGAGCGAGTGTGTGTGTATATGTGTGTATATATCTGTGTGTCCTTGTGTGTGTCTCTGTGTATGCATATATGTGTGTGTATGTCTGTGTGTGTGTGTCTCTGTGTGTGTCTATATGTGTCTGTGTGTCTGTGTGTGTCTTTGTGTGTTTTGTGTCTTTCTGTCACTCAACGCTTCTTCGATAATCGGTGTTGGTACTTTTAATTCTCCGTAACCTAGTGACTCGGCACAAGAGACCTATAAGATGAGTGCCAGGCTTTAAAAATAAGTACCACAGTCGATTCGTTCGACTTAAAATCCTTCAATTTGGTGCCTCAGCATGACCGCAGTCTAATAACTGAAACAAATAAAAGGTGAACAGAAAATATGATTAAATGAAGGACTCTGTGTGTCGATTTTTGAACTGGTAGACATAAATGCTAACTCTTCCTCACTGCAGTACCAGTATATCCTTCTTATTTCAAAGAGATATTGGATTATAGAGTCTGAAATATGTATGAAGAGGCATGATGGTCATGATTAGAATGTCTTGTATCATTAATGACCTTGATTAGTGATGACCTAGTATTGAAAAAGAACAACGATAATCATAAAATATATAAAAAGAACTAAACTGTTAATTTGTTTTAAAATCACAGTTTGCTAAAATTGAAACTCGTACACGCGAACATGGTCTTCATATGCGAAACTTAATGCCTAACTAGTGTGTTTGTATTTGAAATTACTGGCATACATAGATAACTTCCGGGGACAGGAAATGCAAAATTTTAACTGCCATATTGGAAATCAAAATGTAGAAATATTACAGTAGATGCACTAATGCATTCATTCTAATGGTCTTCATTTTCTGTCAGCTCATCATCTCTGTTAAAGTGCATAATGCTGAGTGGTAATCAACTCAGAGATCAATCGCTTATATTTTTCATAATTTATTTTATAATTTTGACGGAAATATATTCTCTCCGTACAGAGAATTAGAGAAGAGCATTATTATTTTATCTTATATGAAATGACGTTCTCGACAGATTTTTTTTTTTTTTTCAGAAAACAAAGCATTGAAAGTTATCTAAGCTATAGAATATTTAGTAATGAACGAAGATAAATGTGTTGAAATTAAAAGCAGAAGTTATTACTCAGAATAATTTCAAAGTTAAACATTTTCTGAAAAGAATTTAGGCTCTCTTGGATATTATATGAATCAATGCTACAGAATTTTATAAAAATAATCAGAAAATAAGAAAAAAGAAAAATAACTACTTAATTAATTAAAAAAAAACAACAACATGACTTATGAAAATGATAAAATAATAAATAATTTTCCTCGCTAACAATTACGTAAGTATTCAACATATTAAATAAAAAGAAATAAATAAAAAGAAATAAAATTTGAAATTTTCAGTTAATATTAACATAAATATATTCTTTGAGAAATCTAGAATTTTCAAAGATTAAATGAAGAATCACGAGATCTTTGATTGCTTTTCATGTCCAACTGTGTTCTCATGTACTAGACATCATGACCAAATGCTACTACTTTCTGACTGCTATAATATTTTTGTTTTCACTTTTTTAAAATTCTTTATTTTAAAAAAAAAAGCGACAGGAATTTCATCTTCTATATTTCGTGACATAAGATGAAGCGGTTTAAGTTAAATACCATTTATTGGGTAATTATGAAAAACTGATGTAAATATATCTGAACATCTGTACAGCAGTCAAAACGAATATAACAAAGTAATAGAACACTTAGCACGTTAATCGTCAGCATCATCCTATCAGCAACTGGTAAATTGGCAGAGCATGGAACAGAACGTTTTGCAGTATTAATATCAACTCTCTGTGCTCAATATGGAAAATACATCCAAGGTCAAATTTGGGGTCGATAAAAAAAATATGCGGAAAGGTGAATTGGCGAAACTGTAAGTACGTCAGTCTGGATGCCTATATGTTCAAAATCTTTGCAGTCCGTGATCAAGTCAAGCTATGCTGTATTTAGTTGGTAGTTTTATCTTGTCACCTAGTTTAATACAACTAACTGGTACATTATGTGTCTTTAGCGGAGTCATTATGTTGCAAGTACCTGGTAGAAGTTTTCTGTTAAAGCAGACCTCCAATCCTTACCAAAATATGTCAGAGAACCAGTAACAAAACATAGCCAATATGTTCCTTCCTAACTAAAGGCTAAAATAAAAAAGAAACAACACTAGTAACGACAGAAATTTTATCGACATTAGGAGCAAAATACTCATTTACAGTGATGCCATTTCTAAGTTCAAGTCCTGCCGAGGTCAACTGTACATTCCATTCTTTCGGGTCTTATAATCGCCTCACATCCCTCTCCTAAAAACACTGCTGGCCTTGTGCTAAAATGTGATGTCCTTCTTATCATCATCATTACTATTTCTCTTTATCGCAGTTTTGTTGGAGTTCCTGGAGTCTTACATACATAGCGAACTTACTACCTGCAGCCTACGTTACCATGCTATCCATTCTTTTCAGCTATTTAATACTTTCCTGATTATTCTGGCCTTGCCAAGGAGGCAAACCTTTTGTAACAGTTCTGCTGGATTCTCTATTCCAATTTCCTTTATATTCCTCTTGATGCCTTCTGGCACTATTCCTAAGGACCCAACAATAATTGGCACTATCTTCACCTTATTCATTTTCCATAGCCGGGCTATTTCGTACATAAGAGGGTTGTATTTATCTTTCTTTTCGCCTTCCTTCTTGACTATTTGTGGATCAAAGGGGCACACAATATCAACTATAGAGCATATATGGTGCATCTTGTCCACCAACACTAGGTCCGGTCTGTTATGCTCTAGCACCTGATCAATTCGGATTGGGAGATCCCAGAGGATTTTACTAGTCTCCGACTCCGCCACTCTCTGTGGTTTGTCCTCATACCACGTCTTGCCTCTCTCAAGACCCCACCTTTCGCAGTTTCTAATATAGCACTTTCGCTACCTGATCGTGTCGCCACAACTTGTAGTGGTTTTAGGCAAGTTTAGGGCATTCGTTCATGATATGGGCAATGGTGTCATACGCTCTACTGGGATACATTTTACCTGCACTTACCATAGCCTCTGTAATTCAATAGGTCCTGGTACTTTGACAAGTAACGACGGGACTTCCGTAATGCGCCAGTGCGGACCTGGATCAATCGCTTAGGGTCATCTAGATCGTATATTGATAGGAGTTTCACTAGGAAAATAGATAGTAAAAGTGTAGGATGCCCACTTTCTAAAACGGTTGCCCATTCGGACCATCAGTTTGTAATCTGTTCGGTCGACCTAGATAAGACGCGTAGGGTACTAGAAGCTGAACATGTTGTTTCCGGCACATAAGGCATATAGTGACTGGGTCAGTAATTTAGTTAAGCAGAAGTTGACCGCGGTGGGTGTCGTCAACAACAGGTGGTGGATGGCTCTCAAAAGAGAGATTAGAGTAATATTGATAGGGTTTAGCAAAGAAATAGCGATAGAAAAAAATAGAAAGGAGGGGTTAGTAGCTAAATTAGAAGAGGCTATTTGTAGTGGCATTGCAACCGACGTGCTAGCAGCGAGAATGGCATTAGACCAGTTCTTAAACGCGAACCATGAAGAAGGCTGCATTGTCAGAGCTAAGGCGCATACTCACCATGGTCCACCATACAACTTCTTTCGCTACTGCTATCAGACTGAGGAAAATTGAATGCCTTTCCGGACCGATGGAAGGCGGCGGAAACGAGAGGATCAAAGCTGTTCGATGGGCCCGAGACGGACGTGAGCCAAGCGATTCCAGGCAAACGTGTGAGGGACCTTTCGCCAGCACTTTGCTTGGTCGCTTGGAGAGAGCGTTGGAGTGGAGACGGTGGCGGACTGTCCCTACATTGACAGCTTGCTGCGTCGCTCAACAGCCGACGCTGAGCGCTGTAAAAGGCACATAACTTCAGCCGAAATTCATGATGCCCTTGTCGGTTACACGAGGCGTAAGTCATTCGGTTAAGATGGTCTGCTCTATGAACTTTACGTAAATATGCCAGACTTGTCCTCCGATCTCCTCGAAGCGTTCTACTGCAACTGGCGGCAGAACGGGAGCATGTAGCAAACATGGCACGTATGAGTGGACCAACTCTAAAAATGTGCCTGTAGGCGAGTGAATTTGAGAGGGAGAAGGATGCTCTTCCCAGATGCCCTCGAAGCATCGTGTGGTTCAGGATTGGTGGGGTACCTGAGTCAACTCTAGGTGGTTACCTCTTCCTATTGGGGACTTCCATTGTTACATTCCTTTGTTGGATATCACTTTTATTCTTTTAATTGTGTACTCTTTGTTCCTGTGTAAAATCTCTACTGTCCATGTCTACTGTATTGTCCCCTATATGTCGGCCCTAGTGGCCAATAAATGAAATAATAATAATAATAATAATAATGATAATAATAATAATAATAATAATAATAATAATTATTATTATTATTATTATTATTATTATTAATATTATTATTATTATTATTAGTCAGGATAAAAATGAAGGGGATGGCATAATCACGGCCGAGATACCTTTGATGAGAAGTCTGTTTGATAAAAGAAAACAACAACTAAATTTGAAACTTTCTGAGAGGCCTTCTCCTTTGTTTTGTTTCGTTTGCTTTGTTGTTTGTTTTTTATTTTCTTTTTTTCAATTTTGGACAAGTCTACATTCCCAATTATTCGAGTTGTTTGTCAGTTCTGCGAAAATACTGTTGCCAATGACGAACTGAATTTTTCATACGATGTATTATTCTCTGTGTGTTTTTCTTTTTCTATTACTTATTCTTGTTTATCATAAATATTAAATTACTTTTCAAGAAAAAAAAAATTGAGATACAAAATCAAAATCAAAAACGTGATATCTTAAAAAGTCTATATTTTTTTCCTGCTTTATCATCTGATATTGAATCAATTTTTTTTAATCTTGCTCAACAAATGCTGTTAAATACAAGATTAGATATTATTCGCAGTATGATCTTAGAGATAGATACTTATACAAGTGTCTTCTACGACGGAATTAGCAATATTGGATTACTCTACGTAAATATTATGGACACGATATTTTTAACTACTTTATTTCTTTTCTTTGTTTTTTCACATTTTCTATAGTCGCAGTCATTTGAATGCGGCCATGCCTTCAACTGTTTTAGTTGATCATTCGATAACGGGACCTATTTTTTCTGTTATCTAATGTACATCTGTTTACGTGTATATTATAGATAGCTTCTATTTCTGCTTATTACAGTCATCAGACTGCAGTTATGCAGGGACACCGCGTTGAAGAATTTTAGGGGAACGAATCGGCCCCAGTACGTTCTTTTCATTTTTCGTTTAAACCTGATACATACTTCTTATGTCTCTTTTGCCGAACCACTATGTTACGAGGTTGTAAGCACACTAACATAGATTGTAAAGTGGTGGTGGGGTACATACACACGTACATACGCACACACACACACACACACACGCACACACACACAAACAAACACACACACCTGTATACGTCGGGATGCTTTCACTCTTCTTTTACCAAGTATACTCACAAGATTCTGGTCGCCCTGAAGCTATAGTTGAAGACACTTGTCCAAAGAGCTACACAGGGGAATTGGACTCCGAACCATGTGGTCAGGAAGCAAACTTCTAACCACAGGGCTACGCTTGCATCTATCTATATATATATATCTTCTTTGTTTTATGTTGATTTTCCTGGTTCCAATCATTTGACTGCGGCCAAACGGAAGCTATATCTTTACGTATTACAGTCGATCATTCGACCTCAAAATCTAATTTTTCTTTTATCGAATGCACAACTGATGTTTGCGTACATACTATGAATATGCACGTTTCTCTAATTATTTTATCTTATTTATCCTATTTGCAGTCAGTAGATTGTGGCCATGAAGGGGAAACACCTTCCCTGTTTTAGCTCATCATATATAACCAGTAACTAATTTTAGCTATTTATTTTATCCCATGTAAAAGTAATGCATTCGAGCGACGCCATTGTTTAAGATACTTGCGAAGTGATATTTCTCATCAAGATTGCATTTAGAGTTGAGAAAATATATTTTATCTCTGTTTTAAATGTCCGTGTCCCTTCGGTTTGTTCATGACGATCAAGTTCATTGAATATATAGCGATTGTTTCATAACAGAAGTATTTTATAATCTCTCCTATTTTTCTATTCAACCTGTTTACATTTGCTATCATTTCATTATGATGACTTCATTTCATATTAAATTCCACTATGCATCACTCTTTTCTACCGTTACCAGTAATTCATGCTGCATTCTCCGTAATATTTTCCCGACGATATTGCTGTAAAACAAATGTCAGATATATATATATATATATATATATATATATATATATATATATATATATATATATATACATATATATATATATATATATATATATATATATATATATATATATATATATATATATATATATATATATATATATATATATATATATATATATATATATATATATATATATATATATATATATATATATGTGTGTGTGTGTGTGTGTGTGAGTGTGTGTGGAGGCGCGTGACTTAGTGTGTCAGCATCATAATCGTAAGATTGTGGTTTCGTTTCCTGGACCGGGTGACGCGTTGTGTTCTTGAGCAAAACACTTCATTTCACTTTGCTCCAGTGCACTCAGCTGGGAAAAATGAGTCACCCTTCGATGGACTGGCGTCCCGTCCAGCTGGCAACATATACACCATTGAAATCGGGAATCCGGGCCCATGAGCCTGGCTAGGCTTTAAAAGGGCGCATTTATTTTTTTTCTATTTATATATATATATATATATATATATATATATATATATATATATATATATATATATATATATATATATATATATACACAGACAGATAGACAGACAGACACACAGACAGACACACAGACAGATAGATAGATTGATAGATAGATAGATAGATAGATAGATAGAAAAATAGAAACATCTGTACACAACATTTTGGTGTATATGTATGTATGTGTGAGTTGTGTGTGCGTAAGTGTGTGTGTGTGTGTGTGTGAATGTATACATATATGTAAGTACGATTGAAGGGATAAGAAAAAAGGCTGAATGAAAATTCTTGAATCTTCACAATTACTGTAACGTCACCTAGACTGAAGGGAACCAAAACTTTCTTGAATATACGGCGGAGGAATGCAAACAGAGTAAATAATTTAATTTAAAATGTATGAAATTTTTCTTTTAACATCAGGTCATATTATGTGGCATATTTTGTTTGAGATGAGATTACAATTTTTGAAAAGGTGAAAACTTACTGGAGAAGAAAGGCGAGAAAATTCGCAAAGGAATACCGAGAAAAATATTTCATCCC
The DNA here is from genome assembly GCF_046866305.1 of Octopus bimaculoides. Classification (NCBI taxonomy): domain Eukaryota; kingdom Metazoa; phylum Mollusca; class Cephalopoda; order Octopoda; family Octopodidae; genus Octopus; species Octopus bimaculoides. Next base: position 42,743,270 of record NC_142940.1, read on the forward strand.
TATAAAAAGAAATATGGCAGTAATGTAGATCTAATTGAATAATATCAATAAAATTTCTATTGAAGGGAAGAAAGTTAAAAACAAATCTAAAATCTAAGTTGCGGCTGCCAAGGAATATTTTTCTATCATTAATTTTGTTGGTAGTTCAGTTGAGGGAAAAGCTGTGATGAGGTGTAAACAGATTACACGACAAATTCAAGGAGTGAAAAGAGGCTAAATTGCAAGAAAGTAAATATTTTAGAAAATGTAAAATTACTAATTGTTTGAAATTATCAGGAGTGTCAATTGCACAAAAAATAATTATTTTAATAATATATTTTCAAACCATTTTTTCTGTGAAATTGAACCTGATTATCGATTCCTGGTAGATCGGGGTTGTCAACTAATAATGGGAACGAAACATATTTCATTCTATTTTTCATAAAATGTTCAAATCTAAAATTATATTATTGTTTTCATACATTCCAGAGGAAGAGTAATGTCATCGGATTCATCAGTATCGGAGGTCTACGAGTGCCATGACAATCTCTTCCGGAGAAAATCGCATCGTCACAGCTGCAGGAACCTGTGCAGGGATGGATTACTAGAGGGATGTTAATTTGGAGAGGAAGAATTCGATGTTGATATTGCAGGGTCTATGGAGTGGACACAATACAGGTGACAACACAGGAAGTGATAAGTAAATATGTAATACCAAAGTGGAAGAGGTGGCAAGATAACAGTCACTTTCGAAGAGCAAAAACCGCTGTGAAAATGCCGGACAAAATAAAAAAGGTAAAGAAAGGAGACAACATACTTGTGGTGTAGATGATGAAGTGAATTGATGAGTGATACCTATCAATTAGTCAGGTGACCTTTTCTGAATGAGGTCTAGTATGTCTGTTTCAGATACGGGACGAGTATTCTCTTCTAAAGTTCATCTAAAAGGGTTAATAATTTTTGAGAGCCACTATATTTTTTGGACCAGTACAAGAAAAGTAGTCTTTGTAATTTTAGCTGTATTAGGTTGAATATTTGTGATTGCTAGTTCATTTTATATGCTGAGGTTTTATTTTCGATAGTTCATTATTAGGCTGATGTAGTCCACTGAGGTCGAGCTTGCGTTTCATCCCATCAGGTTCGATAAAGTGAGTACCAGTTGAGTCCTGGGGTCGATTTAAGCAACATACTCCTTCCCCTGGCCTCATGTCAAAATTTGAAATCATTATTAGATTGAAGTGTGTTCACCAATTCATTACTAGGTTGAAGTTGTGTGTTCAACATTTCATTGTTTGGTTGATGAGCATGATGAGCATGTATACCAATTTCATTACTAGACTGATGTTGAATGTTCACCAGTTCAACGCTAGTTGAAGTTGTATATTCACCAGTTTATAACTAGTTTGAAGTTCTATATTTACAAGTTCATTTCTAGTTTGTTTGTGTTCTCTTGTGTTGAATGTTCATTAGTTCATTACTAGGTTAAACTTGTATATTCATCAGTTCATGACTATAATAAAGTTGTATGTTCACCCGTTCATTACAGGTTTGACGTTGAATATTCACCGGTTCGTTGCTAGGTTACGACTGCGTGTCCACCAGTTCATTACGAGTTCGAGTTTGTGCGTTTGCCACTTTAATATTAGACTGAGGCTCGTTATTCAGTTTCCACTTCGATGGGTGAGCATTCGGGAAGATACTCGGTGACTTGAGAGCCAGCATTTGTAGTAACCTTGAGTGCTTTAGGCATCGCTGTCCAACATTTTAGGAGGAAACGAATAATGACTACTAAATATATTTCCCCAATATTTTTTTTTCTTTTTAATAAAATTATTGTCTAATTAATCGCTAATATTGGAGTGAAAGTTTCTCTCTTTGAACCAAGGATATATATTAGATAGTATGAATTATCGACAATTGTTTGTTTTGTTTTTTGAGAAAGTGTTAACTCATTCGGTACGTGGTTGGTATAATGATTTGGTATAGGTATTACTCCAAGGTAGAGACGTTCGTTTCACAACTGTAATGGTTTTGGTTTGATTCCACTGCGAGCTATTTTAGACAAGTTTTTACCACAGCGTTACGTCGATCAAAGGTTTGTAAATAGAATTTGGTGAACGAATATTGTGCTGAAGCTCATCGAAGTAAACTTCTCGATTGTTGAGTGTTAAACCAATCCAGGGCTCTTAAAGCCTTTAACTGAATCGATATTACAACCTCCTGTCTTTATATAAACCATGACCACTCCATAAACACTGAATCTTTAAAGTGAAACGGAAACATAGAGTCACGAACACCATGGCTGATCTTACCAATGATAAACTAGAATTAAACGTGTAAATATATGGCGTTTCTTAAAACAGATATCAAAACGTAATCAATAGTATATACATTTCTGAAGGCTACTAAAAATTCGATGAGGTAATTGAAAATACAGCTATTGAAATATTGGTATCAAATTATAAAAGATTATGTTGTATGTTAGGTGCGAACAAACTATAGATGTTTATTTCAATGTATCAACTTAAACATATCTATAAATACATTTAATTATGTAGGATAATTATCATAACGTGCTTATATTAGTTTTCTTTTCATTCGTCTAGAGAGAATCCAGATTTTTCACGGAATACTCAGTTGCAGATGTGATTGTGTAGTAAAACGCTTGCTTCCTAACCACATGGTACTGGGTTCAGTGCCAGCGAGGTAACACTATTGGCAAGTGTCTTTTATTATAGCCCCAGACTGACCAAAGCCAAAGGGTGGGTTTCGTAGATGGAAACCATAAGAAATCTGTCTTACACACACACGCACACATGCATGTATGTATGTATGCATGTATGTATGTATGTATGTATGTATGTATGTATGTATGTATGTATGTATGTATGTATATATGTATGTATGTATGTATGTGTCTTTGACTCTGTGTTTGTCCCCAGACACTGCTGGAGAACCTGTGTTAAATTGTTTATGTTTGTCATAAAAATTATTGGGATTGATTCGTTCGGCCGAAACCTTTAAGGTAGTGCCTTAGCACCTTAGCATTGCCGTAATCCAAGGAGTGAAACACGTGATAGATAAAGTATAAAAAAAGATTTGTTAAAACGATTTCATACGAATATATTACTGGTAGTTCCTTTATTCTAGACTGATAATGAACTTTGAAAGAAGATTCCAAAGAGATTCTACTCAAGGTTGAGCAGAAGATTATAAGCATTTAAATAATTCAAATTCTTCAAATGATTACATTACATAATCTAGATATCCGCAACAAAGCCGTCGTCCAGGCCCAAATATATAAACCATTTAAGGATGCATTAGACTGAAAAGATAGAAAAGGTACGTAATTGGTAGAAGATTTAAAATCGTACTACAGAAGAGTCATTCTAATATTGGTTTCAAATACTGAAGAGGGGATAAGCCGATTACCTTGACCCCAGTACTCAACTAGTACTTATAATATGAACCCCGAAAGGATAAAAGGCAAAGTCGACCTCGGCGGAATTTGAACCTAGAACGTAAAGACGGACGAAATGTCACTGAGCATTTTGCTCGGCGTGCTAATTATTCTGCCAGCTCGTTGCCTTAAGGGACATTCTGGTATTGAATACTGTATTCAGCGCTAACCACCCGTTATAAAATACGGCTTTCACATAATTGGAATTTAAGTGTATTGAAGTGCTTAAACCTAAAATAGGAACCAAGATGCCACTGACAGTGCTTTGCAGACACCATACCAAAGATAATATACAGAGAATATATATTCTCCGCACATAGGCGGTGGCATGAGTTCTGATAAGTATAGAAAAATAATACAAAATAACCACAGTAGGACTACAAGATATATTTGGAGACATGAAAATATCTTTTGCTATAGATAAAGAAAATGAAGAAGTATAAACTGGAAAACTAATACACTAGCATAAAAAAGGAAGAACAAAACAAAATAAATTGTTTAAAAACAAAGGAAGAAATCAAAGCAGATTGAAAAAAAATACTGAAGAATCCATGCCATAGCTAATATCCCGGGAGATCTGATAGAGAGTAAACATGTCAGTGTGTTAGACACTTAATTTATCATGATAGGGAAAAAAGATGTGAGCATCAAGTGTATACAATGAAAAGAGTTGAACACATCTCAGAGTACCTAGTTCTTATCAATCCGAGTTTATTCACACACGCGAGCACACACAAACGAGTTGGCAGTTATATGCACTGGGTAATATGCCGACGCTTCGATATAGAAAGTTGACAAATTAATCCTTTCTACTATAGGGGAAAGGAGTAGTCAATTACATCGACTCTAGTACTCAACTGGTACTTAATTTATTGACCCCAAAAGGAAGAAAGGCAAAGTCGACCTCGGCGGAATTCGAACTCAGAACGTAGCGACGGGTGAAATACCACTAAACATTTCATCCAACGTGTTCATGATTTTGCCAGCTCGCCGTCTTTAAGCAAGGCTGACATATTAATCATTTATACTATAGGCACACGGCCTGGATTTTGTGAGGAGGGGAACAGTCGATCTCATCAACCCTAGTACTCAAATGGTTTTTAATTTATCGACCCCGAAAAGATGAAAGTCAAAGTTGACCTCGGTGGAATTTGAACTCAGAGCGTAACTACTGGCGAAACGGTTTCAAATTTTGTCACAAGGGCAGCAATTTTGGGGGAGGGGATCAGTCGATTACATCGACCCCAGTGTTTAACTGGTACTTATTTTATCGACCCCGAAAGGATGAAAGATAAAGTCGACCTTGGCGGAATATAAACGCAGAACGTTCCAACAGGCGAAATATCACGAAGAATTTTGTCCAGCGCGCTTACAATTCTGCCAGGTCACCACCTTTAAAACAAAGCTGCCATAATAATGGCTACAAGATGTACCATGTTGTACTTTCCTTAGGAGTATGTTGACATATACTATATTAAGCATTACAAACGATGTGTCATTAAACATCTGGGTCACGCTATTGTAACTCATAAGGAGATCAAAGTTGCGCCTGGATATGATAATCAAGGACTAAAAAGACAATATCTGCATCTCAGAATTACAAGAAACAACATATAGGGCATTAACATAAAAAAATACACAGCACCAGTAATTATTGGATGTCTAGGTATGATAAAGAGAAACTAATAAAAACATAGCCGAGCTCACAAATTTACATAATTTGCTAGTGTGTTGTAGCCAGCAAGGGGAGTTGTTTCATTGAGTTATAAAGGTTTTGGGATAATAACCTTTTGAGAAAATATTCTAGAGCAGTTGCAATTCATTTTGAAATGAGTGAAGTAAAAAAGAATGCAATTAATAGCTTCGACCAAGAGTACAAGGTGCTGCACTATTTTGTAGTTGACTGCTCAGTCAACCTTACGATCGCAAATCGAGCAGCGTAACCACTTGGCTGTACACTATTATCACAAAGTTGCAGACATAGTTCTACTAGTTCAACGTATATCTCAGACGAGGCTCAGTCAATTGAATACTAGAAAACAAACAGTACACTATATGCAGACAACACATGGATATACAAGCATCACCCAAGAAAATATCACTCTTCACTCAACACATAGTCAACACAATGAACAGACAGTAAAATAAAATATCACACACACACACACACACACTGGGGTCTGTGTAATCGATTAGCTGTCTCACTCGAAATTGCTGGCCTTGTGTCAAAATTTGTAATCAACACAAGGACAAGACCACAGATTTGGCAGAAAGAAGTAACCAATTTCATCGACCCATTACCATTGATTACCATTTCATTTTATTGAACCCGTAGGAAAGACAAGAAAAGTTGGCCTTAAAGGGATTTGAAATCAGATAAGTTCCAAAAGTAATAGCGGTAGGCGCTTTGTCCGACACGCTGACGGGCCTGTGAACACAAATAGTAATAGTAATCGTTTCTAACATTGATTCAAAGCCAAAGGAATTTTTGACATTGAGAGGGAATAGAAAAGGTTTTCATCATTCAAATCATCTCCCTCATATAACTGGTACTTCATTTGATTACAAACGAAAAAATGAAAGACTAAGTTGATATTTTTACATTTGGTGATTTGAAATCAGTATGTAAAGAGCCGGAATATATGTCGCAAGGTATTTTTTTCTGACGCTCTGACCTATATAATAATTGTTTTCAATAATATAGTCAAGGACTGAAATGTTCGGGGTAGGGATTAGTTCACTGAATCGACTCACAGCGTGACTATTAACCCATTTGATTGAATTCAGAAGAATGAAATTCAAAATCGACCACAACCGGATACGAACCTTGAACGTAAGGAACAGAAAGTGATAACGCAAAATAGTTTGTTCGGTGCTCTACCGATTCTGAAGATCTAATAGTAAAAACTAGTTCTAACAAAGGATAAGGCTAGAAATTTCAGGATGGAGTTTAGTCGATGATATCGTTCTGAGTACTTGATTAGTACTCTATTTTATTAACCTTGGAATATGAAACGTGAAGTTGATGATGGAGGGACTTGAACATGAAGTGGAGAGAGCAAAAACAAATACCGGAAAGTATTTTTCCATGAGCAATAATAATAAATCACGCACATAAAACACAATCACCAGTCGACACCTTAACATAGAACACAACTCACACAAAACATATATACATGATATCCTCATCACGTTGGCACGATAACATATAACACACACAAACACACACTCACACACACAAACACACACTCACACACACAAACACACACTCACACTCTCTCTCACACACACACACGCCAGAGAAACAGCACAATCGTATAACTCAGCTCGCGTAACATATATATATATATATACATAACCCGATCGCCATCAAATACATTAATGATACTCGCACAGCACATGTTCTACACAAAACAGTAAATCAAAACAGCAAATAAAAAAAACACTAGAAGAAAGCAAAGTAAATGTAATAAATAACGCGCAGGTGCAACAGAAGATGCAACAGAAGCTCGCATGAAACTGCTGAAAGTGATCAAAATAATAGTTGATATTATATTAATATTAATGACATGAATTAAATGTGAACTAACGAAAATTCTCACTATTGAAAATATACTGTTCATATTAAAAATAATCTCGAGTACTTAATTATTTAAAAATCGAAAAGTAATTTATTTTCATCATTAAAACTATTAACTAAATTTGTTTACCATTTTAGAAATAGTTTATGAAAATAACCTCAAGAGATAAAGTAAAATCCCGTGTTTAGTAAGATAGGAAAATTTTATCTACAGTAAGTGTGGAAGAAGACTTAATTCTTAGATATTGAACATGGATGCCGCAGGCACGAGTGTAGAAGGCGTGACCACGAGTACGGAAATGGGCGTGTGAGTTAGGAAGTAATAGGCGCTTCATGAAAGCCGCGGGCGTTAGCATGGAAATCGAGAGTGCGAGCATGGAATCAGCGAGAGCTCAAGCATCAAACTGCAGGCGTGGGTATGGGAGCAGCAGGCGCGAGTATGAAAATACTGGGCGAAAGCAGGGAAGCAGCGGCTGCGGGTATGGAAGTTATGAGCCCGAAAATACAAACGGTGGGCGCAAGCAAGGAAGTTATGGGCGCCAGCATCGAAATGCAAGCGCGACCATGGAAGTCTTGGGTGCAAGAATGAAAGCCACGCGGTCGTGTTTTGACGTCGTGGACGCGAGCGCTCAAGTCACAGCATACACGTCGCAGGCGCAGGTACAGCTCCCGGTGAAAGTAACAAATATTCACCTAATCTCAAGTGATTAGCTTAATCTTAGGAAGGAGCTTTAACTACCGATCCGTTTAAACACCACCATTTGTAATCTTGGGTGTCTTTAGCTCTGATCGTTCTCTTTGTTGCACTTGCGTCAGGGCTCCAGTTTCAGAATATCTACTTCTCTCTCCTGCCACTAGTGTTGATGAGCCTGTCCAGAATCATATCGTCTGCCATCACGAATCCTAACATGGATTGCATCCAGAGGTGGTTGCGTGATAAGAAATCAACTTTTCAACCACATGCTTCCAGATTCATTCTCCACTGCGAGGTGCTTTGGTCAGGAGCTTTCATATTAGCGGACTTGGTCAACAGAAATTCAAAAAAAACTGTGGTTTATATATGTATATCTATCTATATATATATATATATATATATATATATATATATATATATATATATATTTATATATATATATATATATATAAATATATATATATATATATATATATATATATATACGTGTGTGTGTGTATGTGTGTGTGTGTGTGTGTGTGTGTGTGTGTGTGTGTGTGTACGTATGTATGTATATTCACATATATAAATATATATATATATACATACATATATACATATATCTAGAGAGAGTAAAAGTAAGTTTAAAAAAGAGCAATTCAAACTTTTTGAGAGGTCCAAAAAGACCGAAAGAATGATTTCTAATAAAGATTCATTATATTCATAAAAAAACAGCCAGAGCAAGTAATAAGAATATGAAAATAATAGTTGAAAAATATCGTTATAGGTATAGATATATCATAAACACTTATAGAAAAATGGATGAGAAAAATGTTGCATCAAAATTAGATTTAATACAGACAAGAGAATGGGAATGCATAAATTTAATTATAATTACTACGATTATAATAATCTTTTTCTTACATATTTGCATTGTCCTATGAAACGCGCGTATTTATTGAATCCTAATTTGTATTAAATCTAATTTTAATGCAACATCTTTTTCTCCTCCATTTTTCTATAATTCTTTATGGTATATTTATACCGATAGCGATATTTTTCAACTATAAATAAATGTATATATATATATATATATATATATATATATATATATATATATAATTACATACATATAAGAGGGATGCTCACTAAGTGGAGATCCAATGTGTCAGATGTAGACCCCATATGGTCTGACCACTAAGAAAAGAATATTCTCAAGAAAAAATATATCTATATATATGTATACATATATGTACATATGTATATACATATGTATGTATGTATGTATCTATGTAAATGAAGGCATCTTTCAGTTTCCACTTACCAAATCCAGTCGCATAGTTTGGTCATTCCATGACTAAGGCAGAGGTCACCTGCGCAAAATGCCACGCAGTGGAACTGAACCTAGAATCATGCGAGTGAGAAGTTAACTTCTAAACACTCTGTATACATATGCGTGTGTGTGCGTGTGTGTGTTGGTGTGTGCGTATGCCTTTGTGTGAGTGTGTGTGTGTTTTTTGTGTTTCTACTTGCTCGAAGACCGCTTGGTAACCAGTTTTAGTTCTTTTACTTCCCTGTAACTCAGAGGGTCGTCAACAAAAAGATACCGATATAAAATTGGACCAAACTCTTCAAGGCGCTGCGCCATCATGGCCGACTAAAAGGCGTAAAAGACAAAAGATGATTATATGTTGAAATGTGAAGTATAAACGAGCGAAACTACTTATTAAAGAAAGGAGAACGGGCAGTGAATTCTACTAAAGGGAAAGTATGAAGTGGACAACGAAACGAGAGAGGGAGATAAGATAACCTCGAAACGAGAGAAGAAGATAAGATAACCTTTTGACTATCTAAAGTGAAGGGAACGAGATGAGATATAAACGCACGTTGGCTCAAACTATATATAATATATAACCACAGGTGATCCATCTTAATAAATTAATAGAGTTAAAGGTTGCTGTCGCTACAAGTTTATGAATGGAAGTTTGGATATTTTTATGGATATCTATTACCTGTTATAACATTTGTAGCAGTAAGAAGCAACCGCATTATGTATTATAATTGTTTCTCAAATTGCACTCTTATTATCAACAATAGACTTTCTCATTGAAATATATCATCCCTTTTATACAGATTCATTTATTTTATACTGGTGTATAACGATTCTTTCTTGAATATATTACTTCATTATTACTTAATGAAGCTTTTGTTCTAACATCTATTCTTGAATGAGGAAAGTACGAAATGACGCAATATATCTGTATTGCTAGAGAAACCGTTTAGAAGTATTAAGATATGCGTAAACCGAAGGATCTTAATATATTATATTCCATTCGTACATTCAAATACAGCATTTTATTACAAGGATCTTGCTTTATATATATATATATATATATATATATATATATATATATATATATATATATATACTAATCATCTTAAAGAAAAGCCGTGTGAATATTCTGCGAACAGTACAATGGCGATGTAAAAGACTTAACAGAAATAGGCAGTCAGTAATTATTTGACTATGGCATTCGTACAGCCAAGATTATGTGTGTGGGCGGGGCGTGTGTGTGTGTGCGTGTGTGTGTGTATGTATGCATGCGTGTGTATATATGTGTGTGCGCACATGTATATATATATATATATAAATAAATAAATAATATATATATATATATATATATATATATATATATATATATATATATATATATATATATACATTGAACTGCAAAAGAAACGCGTGGCGTGTGTGACTGTGAAATGTTATAAATTCACTATGTCGGAGATAAATTTTGATAAATCCAATAAAAGACAGACAAAACATATATGTGGGGATAAAAAAACAAAACGGATGAGAAATGAAAAGAATTTACATGAAAGGATGGAACGGCGGTCGCTCGGAACCCTACATCACGAACGAGTACTCTTGAGTCCTTTTTTTTATACAATTATTGTTTTATACATCAGTAACAGTTTTTATATTCCTCTTTTATACAAGTCTTTTATATTTACAATTTCACTTAAATCCATCCCAGTTGTATCCATTTGTTTAAGAATGGCGTAGTTTTTCTTTCAAAATCGGCTTCATACTTCTCTTGTAGTCTATCCAGAGTACCTGGGGCAGCCTGGATAACCATTTGCAAGCCTTGCCCAATCTAGTTTCACGCCGGTACGCTTACGGCCTGGAAGACTGTCACTTCCTCAACATCCACCTATCGTGGTATCTCCTCCACCCTCACTCTGTAGGCACGTCTTCCAAGGTAAAAGGTAAGAGGATTATTTTATCTACTGATACTGAGGCCACGGGCCGTTGCCTGGCCTTTTCCTCTATGGAAAAACTAACCTGCACGATGGCACATTTGGCACCTTTCTCAAACATTTCTCAATTTAAGGACAGAATGAAATATACTTTGATCACATTAAAATAAACATGGTGTCTATCATGTTACTTCACTGACAGAAGAATGCCAGGTTCAGATCCTAGACTGTTTGTGATGTAAGGAAAATCTATTTTCAATCGAACACATATATTTCAGAATTTTAAATTAACCACATCATAAAGCGAGTACATCATACGTTACAGACGACTTGCCAATGAAATATTGTAAACCTTTTAAGTTACGTAACTATTAAGAGCTTCAAAGAGAGGGAGGGTGAAGAGCGTCTTAAAGCATTTGAATTTCTTAAATCTGGTTATCTGATAAGATGTGATACTGCTGATTCACTTAATATGATGTGATCCAACCAAAGAGCTTTTGTTCTATCATTACATGTTCGTTTTGTATGTTTTCTTTCTCCTTTTCGTTCTGAAAATAAGCATGCATGCGACTTAAGATAATACTGAAGCACAGAACATGATACCATTTTACGGAGAAATAAAATTTTCTGCTAAATTGTTTTGAGAACCAATGCTATGTACTAACAACTAAGAAATAATTTTAATCAAAAATTTCGAACAACTTCCTGCAAAACCATGTTAAACATTTAATGTGTTACATTTAATTACACCAATTAGTGGTAAGTTAACCTTTCTAAAAATTATGCACGCAAGGGATCAAAAAGTCATGTTGACTCTACGGAAGACATTTGTTCTGAGCCGCCTAGACTATTGCTCTCAGTTGTGGTCACCACACAGTGTCAAGCGGACAGCAGAATTCGAGGCAATTCAGCGGCACTATACAAAAAAGATCGCCACAGTCCAACAGATGAACTACAGGGATCTACTCTACAGGTCTCTACTCCCTGGAGCGCAGGCGGGAGAGATATGTAATAATATACATATGGAAAATACTGGAAGGATTGGTGCCAAACTTTGGCATCAAGTACTACAGGAATGCTCGCACGGGTCGCCACTGCATGGTGCCAAAGGTGCCGTCCACTGCATCTCACATAAGAACGAGATACTGCAGCAGCTTCGGTTTCAGAGGACTTCAGCTCTTCAATGCCCTGCCAAAACATTTGAGAGACCTGCAAGACATGCATGTGGAGGTCTTCGAGACAAAACTCGATGCTTTCCTCTCCACGATACCAGACAAACCAATGGCTCGAAATGAGACACAGTTTAGGGCAGCGATGTCAAATTCTCTTATACACCAGATGTGCCATCAAAACTCTTGATTGGACTATATCAAGTGGAGGAGAAGAGCCATGCAAGGAACGTGAAGAGAGCACAGCATAAAGACGGAAAATCACGGTGGTGCTCCAGCATGACCACAGCCACTTGCCTGAAACCCATAAATAAATAAATAAATAAAAAATACACATATATACGTAATAACACACACACACATACATGTTGTTGCGCACGGTTCAGTGGTTAGAGCGTCGGGCCTACAATCGTGTGGTTGTGAATTCCAATCCTGGACGAAGTTGTGTGTTGTGTGCTTGAGCAAGACACTTTATTTCCTGTTGCTCCAATTCACTCAACTGTAGGAATGAGTTGCGACATCATTGGCGCCAAGTGTTATCGTCCTTTGCTTTGCCTTTGGACAACCTCGGTGGTGTGGAAAGGGGATGCTGGTGTGCATGGGTGACTTCTAGTCTTCTACAAACAACCTTACCTGGAGTAGAGCCTTGGTGGGAACTTTCTGGGTGCAATATTATGATCATTCGTGATCGAAGGGAATCTTTACTTTATATAGTGTTGGCAGTCGGTAAAATGAGTTCTAAATACCGAGGTACACATTTATAATATATTTTAGCTTATTCGAGCCATTCTTTCGCCTGTTGGTGTCGAGTGTCATCAGGCATGCTATAACATAACGTGCGTCATACTGGCACTCCGTCCGTTACAATAATCAGGGTTCTAGTTGATACGATTAACGGAACATATTGCCTGTGAAACTAACGTGCAAGTATCTGAGCGCTCCACGGAGTTCCACTTGAGAATTTTTTACATAGTTGTCAGGGATATCTTGTATGACGCAGAATGTGACAAGACTGACCTTTTGAAATACAGGTACTACTCATTTTTACCTGCTGAGTTCACTAGAGGAACCGGAAATAAAATGTCTTGTTCAAGGACAGACAGCAATGTCGGAAATCGAAAACACAACCTTACATTCATGAGCCGAATACCCTAACCACTAATCCACCTGCCTTCACTAACTTACCTCATAACTTCACTGAAGGATTAAGATACTAACTCCACCAAAATAATATGTATAAGTATAGATGCATGCGTGTGTGTCTATCTATCTATCTATCTATCTATCTATCTATCTATCTATCTATCTATCTATCTATCTATCTATCTATCTATCTATCTATCTATAGACATGTATCAATATATGCATATACGCATGTGCGTGTATCTTCATGAACTGTGACATAAACTGATATGCAGATGTGCTTTAACACACGTAATCGTATAGACGAGTTCACATATTCAGTCACATGTACGTGCAGTTGTATGCAATCCAACACAATGTAATGTTTACTTGTTTTGTTTGATTTTTTTGTTTTTTTTTGTTTTTTAAAGCATATCCAGTTTTAGAACAACAATATAATATTACACAGCAGTGTAGGACCAGTCACTTAATACAATTACAAAAATAAATATTCGAGTTAATCAAAACTACAAAAATACCCGGATGCACATGGGTAGGCATATAATTACTCAACACAGTGTATTTTAAGTAATAGCATGCTAGTGAAAATACATTAGTGTGCGTTTAAATTATGGAAACAATTATTCAGTTACGGTACTTTGATTTCCTTTCCCGTATTAACGGAACCAATCTATTCATTCATATAAAGCAATGTCAGTGATATAAAAATATAACGAGTTCTACATGAAATAACAAACACAAACATACAAGTACAGGAATGACAATAAAGTGTTTGTTTTCAACAAATTCGTTAGCAAATGAATGAAACCCTCACTGCCTGCATCCCCCAAAAGCATAAATAAATTAAAATCGACAAGAAAAATGTCTTAAATTAATTAGAGTTATCGATGTAACATTACAAAATATATCACAATGTAATAATTTTAAACATTTTTTGAGACAAATTTAATTCACTTTTGATGAAATTACACGAATCATTCGTCTCCCAAACATAGACCCAAGCCATTAATCATGCCAACATAATATTTCAGCATGAGCGAATTGTTTCCTGGCTAATTTCTTTAAGTGCTAAACGAACTTACATGAATTCGAAAAGCTAAATAAACAAACGTGAAGCAATAAACGGTAAACAAATAAACAAAATATTTCTAAGTTTATTGATATACTAACAAACCTGTAAAACTATTAAAATAAATATTCGGAATATATATATATATATATATATATATATATATATATATATATATATATATATATATATATATATATATATATATATATATATATATATATATATATATATATATACATATACATACATACATAGACGCATTAAGAATATATTAGGAATATATATATATACAAATATATATATATAGACACACACACATATGCATATAAATAAATATATACATATATAAATTATATATATATTATATACATATAAATAACTATAAGTATGTGTGTGTGTTTATCAATCAAATACAATCATTTTAAAAGTTTGATGGAAAAAAAATGCCTACCATTTAAAAGCACCATACATAAATTGAAGCGGCGCCAAATTGACAGTATAAAAGTTTATTTATATCCTTGCATTTTATGTTTAAAATATAAAATATTGAAATATTCTCGAAATACTACTATAGTCATCAAAATAATATTCACCAAAAAGTGTGCTTGTGTGCATATAAAGAGGCAGTGACTTCAGCAGCCCAGTCCTGGGTGGGGGGGGGTATCTTCCTTCGAGGCCTACGACTCGTACGTATGGTTATTAAGTTTTCATGGCATATAGGTTATCGAGAACACCATAATTCCAATGAATAGTAAGCCGTTACAAGATTCCAAAGCAGCAATTTTGAGGGGAAATGTATTTCGGTTGCATCGAGCCCACTACTCGACATGTACTTTGTTTCATATACTCCGGGGGGATGAAAAGAAGAGTTAACTTCGGTGGGATTTGAACTTAGAGTGTAAAGCGTCGGAAGAGATGCAGCTGTGTATCTTCTATTTTGTCCGAAGAGCTAACGATTCTGCATAAATACATTTTTACTTACTGAGTTCACTAGAGCAACTAGAGCAAACGCACGCACACACACACACACACACACACACACACACACGCATACACACACACGCACACACACACACATACACAAACACGCATATATATACATATGTGTATATATATATATATACACATATATATATATGGGTATATACATATATGTATATATGTATATATATATGTATATTAAAATGATATAAAAGATAAATATAAATACAATCCCTAAAATTATTTCCATTCTGAACCCGACCAAAATATTGAATAAATTTAATTTTCAATCATTAATTGAGTAGTAATAATAATAATAATACTTTTCGCTGATAAAATTGAAAAGTTACAAATTGACGTATCATTGAAGGACATTCCAGTACCACCAAAGAAGTATTATATGAAGGATCTAGAAATTGAAAAGACTGCATTCACCCATAGACACACCATAACCATATACTGATTCAGTCTGTTTTGCGATTTTAAACTTCTCATATGTGATGAGATTCTTACACCTAAACATTTCCATAATATGAATTTTATAAATTTGTTGTTGGTTTTTGGGGTTTCAATCGAAACAATTGTAGGGATTGTATTTATATTTATTTTTATATTTTTATATTATTGTAATAATATGTTAATAAATTAAAATATGCCAATTTGAACTCCCCATTTTGGTTATATTATTGTTTATTGTGTGTATATATTCATTTATATTGGAGAATTATTTATATATGTACACAGACATAGAAAGCTGTCTGTAAACCTACGTTTGTGTGCCTGTTTTCGTATATTTCTGCATACTCTTTAGCTCATTACATAAATCGTATTCAATCGCATTTGACTTTATATTCAATTAATATAGATGTACTTCGTAAGAGATTGTATTACTTTTCGTCTCGTTGAAGAGTTCTAATAGATCTGAATCCTGTCCTTATTCGTCACTCTATAGACTAGATATTGGTCTCGGGTAGCCCCACCCTCCGAATGCAACTATCGAATATTAAGCTTGCCTTAGGAGTTGTGATAGTAGCTACAATAGTAATCGTAGTAGCTGAAGCAGTTGTAGTTGTAGTGGTGAGTGTGTTCGTATTTGTCATTATAGTAGTATTAAGAACAGCAGCAGTAGTAAAGCAAGCTGGGCAAGGCCCTAGCATGAACTTATTTAAATTGCAAATTTTCTCTATGTTTCGATCGATAATTTTATTTGCTTACTTTATTTTATTTTTAATCATCATCAATCATCATTCATCATCATCACCATCATCACCACCATCATCATCATCATCACCATCATAATCATCATCATCAAGTCAATATATTTTCCTATGAATTTTAATCAGTGACTCTCAATCATTTTTGAATTCATGGCGCAATGGAGATCAAGTAAAACACTACTGACGCGCATCTTATTGAAATGATAGTAAAACAAAAAAAATATAAAATATTTTTTAAAAATTATATACCTCATTGCCAGTGCACCACACCTGGGATTTTTGTTATTGACTTCTATTAAAATACAATATCTAACGCATTATTCCTGCGTTATTACAATCAATTACTTTCAAATCTATAAATAAAAGAATAATCTTGTTTTGCTGGTAAATATTTTGCAATGATTTACTTCATTTATGTATTCTAACTATGCATAAGGAGAATTGTAGTGAGAGCAAATCGCAGTCCATTCAGTAATTGTATCTTGTTACTGGTACGAAGGGAACAGAAAAGTTCCTGACTTTAAGGGTGTCGCGAAAGGCCTGGCTGGAGGCTCAGCCTTCCGAGTTCTTTTACAAGGCTTAGAAAAACTGGAGTACGGCGCAACAAGTGTGCAAATTTGAGTGGGGAATATGTTTAATAAAATCATAACGAATTAACCTTCTGGTATTTTCTTATACTCAACGTCAACAACTTTCAGTATCACTCGTATACATTCTGACAAACCACCCATTGTCATGGAAAGTACCGTCTGGCACGCTTTATATTCAACGGTTGATGACTAGTGGCTGGTTGGCACTCCATCGGTTACGACGACGAGGGTTCCAGTTGATCCGATCAACGAAACAGACTGCTTGTGAAATTAACGTGCAAGTGACTGAGTACTCCACAGGCACGCGTACCCTTAACGTAGTTTTCGGGGAGATTCAGCGTGACACAGAGTGACAAGACTGGCCCTTTCAAATACAGGTACAACAGAAACAGGAAGAAAGAGCGAAATACAGTTGTGGTGAAAGAGTACAGCAGGGATCGCCACCATCCCCTGCCGGAGCCATGTGGAACTTTAGGTGTTTTCGCTAAATAAACACTCACAACGCCCGGTCTGGGAATGGAAACAGCGATCCTACGACCGCGAGTCCGCTGCCCTAACCACTGGGCCATTGCACCTCCACTAACTAGTGGTACACAATCTGAGAAATTCACTTTCATAGAAACTGTAGTACTGCACACTCTACATTCAAAAATTGTAGATTTATTAGGGGTACACATTCTAAAAGTCTCAAAGCCCTCACTGTCATGAAAGGTAAAGTACTGTACACCAAAATATCATGTCAATATCTTATAAGATCGAACACTTGTGTGCCATCTAACTGAATTATTTATGAAATCCTTATGAAATAACATTTCATATATTTTGTGATGACATAATGTTCTTATTATAAATCCCAAGTTATTTGTTAATCCAGTCGTCAATGACAAACATCCTATTGAATGTATTTTATGTTCAACCCAAAAGAGAGTTTTCATCACGAAACTCATGATGTTCTGCTACAAAACAAAAGTATTTGTAAAGATCATGTCCATCATATTACTGCAACACTCGAAGGCATTTCACATACATTCGCATTTATACATTTATGTACAGTCCTTCACTAAAGTTAAAACTGCATACATATATAATTATACATACATACATACATATATATATATATATATATATATATATATATATATATATATATATATATATGTATTATCTATGTATATAGATATATATACGTTTGCATATGTACGTATGCATATACATACATACATATATATATATATATATATATATATATATATACATATACATATATATATATGCACATATATGCGTGCGCACAGATATATTGATAGAGAGATACATGATATATGTATGTGTGAGTCTACGCACATATATATATATACAGATAGATAGATACATGTACATATACTTATATATATTTACATACTTATGTGTGTCTCCCCCTCCCCCCTCTCTCTCTCTCTCTCTCTTTCTATATATATATATGTATATATACATACACACACACATCTATATACGGAGCGCATAGATATGCAACTTAATTACTTGCTTATTGAGTTAGCTTGAAATTGTCTGAGCTTTCCGGAGTAATTCTTTGGTAGCATTAGCATGTGCAAATCTGCAACATGTCTATACGTTTATATTTCGCATAAATCCAATCTGACAGGATTATGTACAGTTTCCCTCTATGTAAGTGCCCTCGCAAGGAATGAGTGAAGTTGAAGCTACACAAAATGGCTGCTGCTGGAGATGAAAAGCAGCAGCACTGAACCTTAGACCTTTAGGTTGCGAGGCTAATTTGTTGGACATTCTCGTAACCTGTGCCCATATTGAACTGATTAAAGAAGTGAAAAGAGTGTGTAGATGACTATATCATTTGTTAACAAGGGTTTTGTAATCTGTGTTAGTTACAAAAGGACTCTACATCATTCGAGAGACATATGTAAATGAATATACATACGAACACACACATATACAGGCACGAGTGCGCACACACATACACACATATATGTATGTATGTACGCGCCCATAGATAAAAATGTGTTGTAGCATAACAAACAGAATATATTTCAGAACATTTAATGGCTGGTTAAATTAACAGACTTGGCTATAAATAACTAATGGTTTCTATATATACATATATGTTTTAGGCCGTTTTCAATCTTTACAAGTACTAGAATGACAATATATGGAGCGCGTTAATGTAACAGCGGCAGGTGATATGCGCAAATTTAGAAAACAGAATACAAGAAAATAAAGTAAATTCAATAAAATCAAAAAATAAATGATAATATAAAAAAGAATTAACTTATCACAAAGATTTGCTTTCTAAAAACTTGGCTGACATTCCCATTGCTTTTAAATGAATACACCAAGTGATAAGAAAATAAAGAATAAGATGACGAGTAAAGACCCCCTGCGGTCATGAATGACCATGAGGTTGCTCCCAGAAAGTTCCCTTCCTAGGCAGAAGTCCGAGTAAGTTTGTTTGTGGATGACCAGCAGTTGCCCATGTATACCAGTCTCTCCTCTATACGTCACCGATGTAGTCCAAAGGAAAGGCAAAGGCCGATACAGCTTGGCACCAGTGACGTCACTATTCATTTCTACAGCTGAGTGAACTGGAGCAACGTGAAATAAATGACTTAATCAAGAATACAGCACGCAGCCCGGTCTGGGAATCGAACTCACTACCTCATGATCGTGAGTCCGCCGATCTAGCCACTGAGCCATAAGATAAATATATGAATAGATAAGTAAATAAATTGAATGAAAATTTCGGAGAAAATGAAAATATATATATATGGACTTCAATATTGCGAGGCCAGATTTTTTAAAGATAATGTATTTAGAAGAGGTACATGGATGTATTGCAAAACAGCCTAAATTGTTGAATTTTCACGCAAGACTGATTTAGAAGAACAGAGATGCCATTCAAAGACCATTTATAATGCACCAAGATATAAACCCATACACTTCGTAGGAATATTCTGAGATACATTTATTCATATACCTTCTTATAAACATGCTCTTACACTTGTTCTCAAACAAAATATATCAAAATAATAATTTCGTAAATAGAATTTTCCTCATTTTTTGTATGTATACAGATCAATCTATATTATTATACGTACGATAAATCAAACGCATTCATATATATACAACGCTTCGTACTCTATCAAGCAACCTCACTATCAGCACTAAGAATTGGAGTATGCTACACTTTAGTTAAGATTGCATATTATGTGAATGGAAACGACCAGCTAAAAATTGATGAATCATATATTAATCAAGTATAATAAAGTATGGGAGACATAAATCTAGAAATTAACTAAAGGGACTACATTTTAAGGATAATTGGTAGTAGTAGTAGTAGTAGTAGTAGTAGTAGTAGTAGTAGTAGTAGTAGTAGTAGTAGTAGTAGTAGTAGCGCACGAGTATTCACGATTATAGTTTACTTATTTGTATGATATAGAGGAGACTATCGGTACGTTCGTGGACATCGTATAACTAATTTATGAGAAAAGATTTATAGCTAATTAGTTCATAGATTATAGATAAACACTAATAATGATTATCAGTGCTATCTCTATGTGGTAATACTGAATTGCCAATCAAATTCAGCTGGGATTAGATAAACCAAACAGAGTAGAAATACAGAAACATAGGAAAATAGAAGTTATACTAATTATAGGAGACAGACCTACAGGGTATGGCTAGTAATAGTAATATTGGTTTCGAATATCGGCACAAGTTCAGCAAACTCAAGGGAGGGGTTAAATCGATTAAATCGATACCTGTTCACAAATGGCAGTTGTGTTATGGAAAGGATGAAAGGCAAAAGAAAGCCCAGCGAAATTTGAACCTCAAATGTAAAGACGCATGAAAGAACGCCAAGCATTTTAGTCGGCCTGCTAACGATTGTGCCAGTTGGTTGCCTTATACTAGTAACAGTAATATTGATTTCAAATTTTGGCACAAGGCCATTAATGCCGGAGATGCAAAGCAGCAGCACTAAACCTTAGACCTTAAGGTTGCGAGGCTAATTTGTTGAACATTCTCGTAACCTGTGCCCATATTGAACTGATTAAAGAAGTGAAAAGAGTGAGTAGATGACTATATCATTTGTTAACAAGGGTTTTGTAATCTGTGTTAGTTACAAAAGGACTCTACATCATTCGAGAGACATATGTAAATGAATATACATAGAGATGAATCGATTATATCGACTGCAGTGTTAAATCTGTACTTATTTTAACGACCTCGAAAGGGTGAAAGTTAAATTTGACCCCGGCAGAATTTGAACCCAAAACATAAAGACGAAATGCCGCTAAGAAATTTGCCCGGTGTGCTAACGATACAGTCAGCTCATCACCTTAAACTGATAATCCTCTCTATTATAGGCACAATGCCTGAAATTTTGGAGGAGGGGATTAGTCGATGACATCTACTGGTACTTAATTTATCGAGCCCGAATGGATGAAAAGTTAAGTTGACCACGGTGGAATTTCAACTCAAAACGTAAGGAGGGACGAAATGCCGGGAAGCACTGTGCCCCACACGCTAACGATTCTGCCAGCTTCCCACCACTAGTAATGGTAATATTAGTCGTGGATTTATGTTAAATTTATTGCGTTAAGTTTTAGTATTGTGTAGCGAGGAAATATGGTATATGTGTGGACATCGAAAGTTTACATCGTCTCCATGATGAATAAAGTTTTCTAGCCACGAACCAGGTGAGATGCTTCCTGTGTGCTCTGATTGTGTGTGTGTGTGTGTGTGTGTGTGTGTGTGTGTGTGTGTGTGTGTGTGTGTGTGTGTGTGTTCCCATTCTAAACTGATGTTTACTTCGTTTTCCCTGGACCAGAAAGAAATAATTCTTTGCTTCAAATAAGTAGTTCAGCACGAAATTTTGAGGAATGAAAGGCAAAGTCGACCTAGGCAGAATTTGAACTCAGAACGTATAAAGACATACGAAATACTGCTAAGCATTTCGTCCGGCGTGCTAACGATTCTGCCGGCTCGCCGCCTTCATATGCGCTTATATCAAAATCTATGCGGGTACATGAAGGCGCATGGCTCAGTGGTTAGAGCCTCGAACTTACGATCGTGAGGTTGTGAACTCGAATCCTGGACCGGGCTGCGTGTTGTGTTCTTGAGCAAGACACTTTATTTCACGTTGCTCGAGTTCACTCAGCTGTAGAAATGAGTTGTGATGTCACAGGTTCCAAGCTGTATCGGCCTTTTCCTTTCCCTTGGATAACACTGGTGGCGTGGAGAGGGGAGGCTGGTATGCATGGGCGACGGCTGATCTACCATAAACAGCCTTGCCCGGACTTGCGCCTGGGAGGGTAACTTTCTAGGTGCAATCCCATGGTCAGTCATGACTGAAGGGGGTCTCAGCAACATGCGTATACACAAACATACATATATATATATATATAGATTATATACACACACGCATATACATGCAAATATATATATATATATATATATATATATATCATACATACATACGTATGTGTTTCTGTAAGTTCATGCGCAAGTTTGTATATGCATAGCCCTGGATTAAACTTACATTCCCTCAGAAAAAGACAAAAAATATTTGTTCTAAAGTAATATCGAAACATCAATAAATTAGGAATAACATGCGAAAATATTTACGGTGTCTAACACTAATTTTTGCAGAAATGCAAATAAGATTCATCATATAGGTTTTTGTAATGTTGCGTATCAAGACAAGGTGATATATTTTTACTTTTTCTTTCCTTTTACTTTTTCCTTTTTCTTTCTTTCTGTCTTTCTTTTGTTCTTTTCTGTCTTCTTTCTCTCTTTCTTTCTTTTATTATTCTTTGTTTTTGTTTTTTTTTTCGTTCTGATAATTCAATCTATCTGTAGTTCTTGTTCGGTCTTTCATGATTCTTTTTGTGGAAAATAAGAAATTAATATTTTTAAAACTTAATATGAATTTACAATTGTGAAATATTTTTTATCAATACTTAAATTTTAGATCTTTGTACTTTGAGTTATTAAAAGTAATTTTTTTTTTTTATTTAACTTATTTATCGTTCAATAACCTGAAACTTTAAATTGTGGTTTTCTTCTTCTCTGATATTCCGACATGAATAGCGTTGCAAAACAACTGAAAGTATTTGATATCATTACAGACGAAGTTCTTGTTATAGAATTATTTACTTCACGGACACAAAGTGTATTTGACTATAATTCTACATCGACGCTTATGTTATACTGGCCCAACAGAAAATTCGAATCACACTATCTGTAAAAACTAATAAATATAATAATTCATGAAGTGTACGCAAAAAAGCGACAAATATGAACAAGATCTGGAAGATTCGAACGTGAATAACTAAGTGATGTATGTTCGTAACATATATGGTTCATTGGTCCACCGATATTAGCGGACTTCGAGGCCCCGCAGTCTTTCGACCTTGTTATGTGTCTCCTCAGTTGAAGCTACCCCATAGCATTACCGATAAATCCCACAACACTACGAGCTGGGTTTTTTTTATAATAATTTGCTGATGCGTGCTGCCAGTGTTATGATCATATATCAGTTACAAGGTGGAGACGTTTTCTGGAAGCCAAAAAACAACTGGAAGATTCGATCAGTTTTTACCGTTCGACTCTGCCAGAGCGTATTAAGAATGAATAGATACATTATTGAACAAATACATAATTATCTAATTATTATCAACATCATTAACAGCAGGTTATTGGAAAAGTCATTTAGTTGGAGAATACAGATATTTGGAATTCTTTTAGTTCTTTTGATGCCGTTCATAACTTTAATATATTTGTGAACATTATCAAATAGAAAACAGAAAATCTCAATATTTGTGCTCATGGGAAAACAGTACTATTTATTTGTTGTTAATGAAAATATGACACCAACAATGTTCTAAGCCACATGTGGTTTATTGAGCTACAGCTCTGCTCGATTTTGAATCTATTGATTTTACAATACAGTAAAAATATAAATTTGGGAAAAAAATATCGTATAAAATATTTTATTTGAAAAACTCTTGAAGTTTTGATGACCAAGTTTTCAGCGCTAATGCCAACACATTTTGACCATATTTGTATGCTTGATTATATATATATATATATATATATATATATATATATATATACGTATCAGGTATGTATACACATATAGATTTATGTATGTACGTAAGTATGCACATATGTGCATGTATTCGTTATGTATGCCTGTTTATATATATATATATATATATATATATATATATATATATATATATATATATATATATATACGCATGTATGTATTATGTTTGTATATTGTGTAGACGTTTTAGTTTCCACAGAATACAAGTTGATAGCTTAAAAAATTTATTTCGTATTTTTTCAGGTATATTCTACGACTGACAAGTGAAAAAATATCATTGGTGTGAAAAATAACAAACATTCTTTGTAGAAAATATAATCAATAAAATGCCGTATTTGAAATAAACGTCTGGAGTTACAAATAATTCCAGTATCTCATCCATCATATGGTAATATATAAACCGGACGAATTTAAAGTGCAGTTTTCTTTTGGTACAAATATTGCCGGGAATGGAATTTCCCGTTTTTTGAAGCTATTTTTCCGCTTTTTTTGTTCTCAGTACTAACAGTATGTTAGCATGGATTTCCTATTATTGCGAAATTTGGTACGTGTTTAAGTTTTCATTGGGTACTTTATAAATAACATTGATTAGGGCTATGACAATAAATTTCAAACAATTACACCATGCTAGGCTTCATACAATAGGACGTTCAATAATTTAATTTCAGAAATGCGTTGTCAGTTTGTCCCTTTTTATGATGCATAAAATAAACTAAACTTATAATGATCATAAAGCTTGTTCAGTTCTTTTATTCTTTTACTTGCATCAGTCTTTAGATTGCAACAATGCTGGAGCACAGCTTTTGAGAATTTAATCGAACCAGACTGTCTGTCGTTAGCCAGCTAGAGGAGATGTCTTCCTGTGGTTAAAAATAACAGTAACATCGTCCTCTATAGGACCGCCGCATTGAGTTGGTGAATATATTTTACGATTCGTACTACTATTGTTTACTTCTCTCGCTCAGAGATTTGATATAGTCTAACAGCCTATACATATACATACATACATATATATATATATATATATATATATATATATATATATATATATATTGGAATTAGAGGTTGGGAAGCCAACCATCTAAGGGATAGTACCTATCCAATATACTGCTGGTAGTGCACCCAATTATTCATACCCAAATGCTGGTTATTGCGCGGCAATCTCGCAATTGAGAGTCATCTATGCTCGGGGTTAAAAATTGGTTTACCCTTAATTTATACGGCAAATATGAGAAAATGGAGAGGATACAATACGACATGGATCAGCTGGTAGTCATTCCAGTGTGTCTATTTATTCAAAAGTATTAGAAAGTATTAGAAGAGTACATACACATGTAGTAACTATGTGTTACACACACATGTATTAATTAATATTACAGGAAATAGTATAAGATCAGCAACGAAATCCTCCATGCTATCTCCATCTCTTCGGTGTTGTGTAGATATGGACAGATAAAGTTTGGACGATGAGGCTTCTTCTCTAGGCTTTTTCAGATGGTCTAATTGGTTATGAGGGCTAATACATATAATAAATAGTTTAAAATAAATAGGTACAATGTATTTATCACTATTAAAAAGGGCAGAAAAAGTATAGGAGTAAATATGAGGCCGTGAGAGAAGTGCAGCTTATTAATATGAATCAGGTAAAGGAAGGGGAAATACGCTACAAAACTTCCCGTGGTGTATTCCAGGATACATGTTACTTCCTCCAATGGTGGATAGGTGAGTGTAGTCGTTCTTCTTAAAAATTCCTCCCTAGAACAACTACAGTCACCTATATATATATATATATATATATATATACACACACATATATATATATATATATATATATATATATATATATATATATATATATATATATATATACATACATACATATATATATGTTGGCAGGTGTATGCATGGAACAAAACAGTTTGGTTCAAATACGTTGGCACTCTTGAGTTTCAAGCGTGATGCTAATCGTCAGTCATTTTCAATTTGGATGACGGAAGTTGTTTGTTACTACCGTATGGTGGCCTGCGATTAATCGAGGAATGTCATGCGGTATCATGGTTTGATATTGGTATATGGGTTTCAGTTAGTTGTAAAATACCGCATGGTGAACAGGAAATTGACCACGCGGAGGACAGGAAACAGACAACGTGGAGGATAGGAAGTTGATTAGGTTGTTGGGGGAAGTTGGAGGGGGCGGCATGTGCAAGTATAGAGTTCTATATGTGGGTGTGCAGATGCGCTCGTAGGCATTCGGAAAAAAAACCTATGGTAAAAAATTATTTCACACCGAAGTTACGACCGAGCCTTTTACGAAATATTTACCGTATTTTAAAAATTATTTTCACTTTAAAATATTTTTTAAATATGCCAAAAGAAAATTTTTGATATGGTATTCACTTGAAAATAATTTAAAAAACATTAAAATATTGTCTCTTTAAAGGAAGCTAATATATAAATACTTACTGTACAAACAACTTACATTTTTGAAATCACATTCACTTAAAAATATTTCTAAATGATTAAAATATTGTGTTTAACAAAAGCGAAAACTGAAACATTTACTGTAAAAAAAAACAAATCGTATTTTCTCGTTGTCAAATCAGTGTCTAATCGAAAAGATAGAGTTTCTTCCCTTTCAGGATGAAGTTATATTCGGAACATTTTCCCATTATGCACCGTTTTGGGTATTTATACCCCCAAACACCGAATATCTCAATAACAACTGCTTCGATTTGCGCGAAACTTTTTTTATTTGCCAACACACGTATGAGAAGCCATGTACAATCTCAATTGTGTAGCTTACTGGAAAGTCCTATCAGACAACCTAACTGAAATACACAA
The DNA here is from genome assembly GCF_046866305.1 of Octopus bimaculoides. Lineage (NCBI taxonomy): Eukaryota > Metazoa > Mollusca > Cephalopoda > Octopoda > Octopodidae > Octopus > Octopus bimaculoides. The sequence goes on from NC_142940.1 coordinate 42,770,362, forward strand.
AATGTCAACATCCAACACTTAGGATTCAATCAACTACGAAATAAATCCTCAAGCTTCGCAAACTGAACCTGGTATATGCAAGCCATATACAAATGACTATAATGTCATCGGTTTTTCTAATCTGATGTGCAGAATTTTCAAAAAAATTTCAAAAACGAACAGAAAATAGTTAGAAGCCAGATTCCTACCTCCACCTTAAAATTAGAAAGGCAACTAGTTAGAGCGTCTGGTCGAATGATATTGTATACTTGATCTGACATTTAGCTCGTTAATGCAAAGACAACCGATTTTACCTTTCATTCTTTCGGTGTTTAATAAAAACATGCCAATATAGTGTGGTAGATTGGCGAGCCAGTAAATACTTCGAATCTTGCAGTATTTTTTGGGGCTTTTTGCGTTCTGAGTTCAAAACACATTGGGGCCAACTTGACCGCTAGACTTAATTCGCCGCCTGTTTTAACACTGTTACCTAGCAACTTAGGTGTTTAAATGGAGTCCACGCTTTGTAGGTATTGAGGCTAAGGTTCCCGTCTGAAGATACAACCTTCCATCAATCGTTCCCCCTGTCTAGGCCCATGAGCGTTGACTTCGTTACTAACCAATAAAGAAACAAACTGCCGAAGAATATGTTGTTCGGAATCGATAGCCAACACATTTAGACTGTGGATATTGATACTGACCAAACCAGTTTAGCAAGTATTAAGAAGTTTCACTCTTTTAAAATTGAGACAACTTTGTAAAATATCTCAGTATATACTTTGAATTCACAACCAGCCTGGATTTAACCAGAAAAAGAATTTAATTTAGTCACGCCTATGTATTGGAGTATACTATGGTTGATTAGATGGTGTTCGACATTCGTTGAAAAAATATCGCTTTTATACTAGTAATTGAATGATTAAATGTGGTCATCTTGCGTGCAACAACATCGTAGCCTAGAACAAGGTTTAACTTACATACTAATCAGATTTCCTATTAGTTCCATCACGTTAACATAAAACAAATTAGTCCGGTAAGATAAACAGAAGAACGATTTGCTATGAAGTACACATATCAGAACTAGGATATTTAATGTGTTAAATATAATTAATGTTTTTGTCAATGTACAACGCTCTCTCTTCAGATTTCTTATATACATAAATATACAAACACTATATTCACACACACTGAGACTATGATATATATATATATATATATATATATATATATATATATATATATATATATATATTACATATATCTATATATATATATATATATATATATATATATATATATATATATATATATATATATATATATATATATATATATATATATATATATATATATATATGGCAGTTATTAACTGAGACAGAAGACCGGTAGTTTCCAAGAGAGAGGGTTAATGGGTACCTTTGACTCCAACTTTATCGACCCCGGAAGGATGAAAGGCAAAGATAACCTCCGCAGAGTTTGAACGCAGAACGAAAGTATGAGTGAAATGCCGCTAAGCGTTTTTTCCGGCGTGCTAACGAATCTACCAGCTCGCCGCCTTTCTATAGATATATAATGAGATGCGTTTGTGTCTTTTCGTATCACACACACACTGAATCACACATCTAAATACGCATATATATGCATATATGTGTGTGCAAGTGTGTGTGTGTTCGTGTATGTGAGTGCTTATGAAATTGCATATCTACAATACAACATTTCTAATTATCTTACTTGTGTCTGTTATCAAATTCAGTAAGTAAATGTGCTGTCACAAATCAACGAAACATTTACTAATCTGAATCGAGCAATATTCACTAAGATTACAGGGATATATCACTGTCTTGCAACAAATAGCTGCAAAAAGGGCGTTCCGCTTAACTTTAGCTTCCTTATTTTCCAGCCGTGGTACACACTGTTGACTATATGTAAATCGTTTTTATGTGGACATCAGAGAAGCAATATCTGGGCACTAAGTGAAAATTTCAAAGAATATTGACTACAGATTAATTCAAGATTATAGATGAGGTACAAATTATTCATAAAGATAACAAGACCAGAAATAACTTTCGTTCGGTAAGTTATATTAACTGAGGCAATCCATACTTTGTTCCTTTGATGAGAAAAGAAATCGATAGCTGAAAAGAAAGAGAAAAATATAGGAAGAAATGAAATATATTGAAAGACGACAGCGAAATAGGAAATATAATGGTTGAGGAAGCATATAGTTAAAAAAAAAAGACAAGAAATGGAGAAGAAAAAATGAAGAGAGATAAGCAGGTATGCTTATTCGTTGCTAATGCTTAAATATATTTTCCTATTGGAAATGTGTTAGAAATAACCAGGGGAATTATCCGCAGATGAATGTGTTTTTTTTTATATTTGTTTATACGGAACTAGAATCAAATGAAAGAGAAATATTCCGACATCTATCTCATACAGCTTACCTAATCTTATATACTAATGGTATGAAAAAAAAATTTATTTTCTTTTGTGTCTGTTGATTTATATATTTATATATCTATTCATTTGAATGTTGAATTTTAAATACAGGTGTTCATAATTTCTGAGATATCGCTATAATCGTTATCTTTCTAGTTCTAATATTTGTGTCTTTTGAAATAGCTCACATGGGTGCTTACAAATGTATGAGTGTATTTCTTTTTAGTACTCTACAGCTACGTTTTTACTGTACCAGGAGCTACTGCAAGGACAACTCACATTAAACAATCTCCTTTCATTAAATGTTGGCAACCCATATGTTTCTTTTAAATCGCATATAAAATGACCTCGACCTCCTTTCCATCTTTTCTCTGTTAAATGTCATGATCTGTAACATAAAAAATGTGAGAAATCGTATTTTAACGTCATTCCTATATTTCGGGCAGACATTCTGTTTAACTTTCATCAACATTTACACAGATATTCGGAGTTTGTTCAACTGACACACATTTCGAAAATAACATTACTTATAACAGTATTGGTTATCACGCGATAAATGAATATACTAACACACACACACACACACACACACACACAACACACACACACACACATACACACACTCACACACATGCACACATGCACACGAACACGCATACACACACATACACACACACACGTACACATACACACACACACACACACACACAAACACACATATACACACTCAAACACAAACTTACACATCAAATTCACTGAATTGTTCTTTAGGGCGAAATAGAACTTTCAGTAACAAATTCTAAGGAATAATGTAAATACTAATGCTTTTCTTGAAATATGTGTCAGTCAAACATGTTCTGTTACAGGCAATATTTTATATTAGTAATCAATATATCTGAAGTACAGTGTACAGTATATACAGGGTGCGGTGAATAAATTGTCGTCTAAATTACGCAAAAATGGAAATAACGGTGACATCTCATTTTAGCAGATGCATTTACCAAAATTACATAAACATATCAATAAAATCGCAATTGGCTTCAACCATGGACTCCAGACGACTTCGGAACCTCCTACAACCCTTCTGGAAGGTTTCTTTGATTCAGTTGGTGAAAGATGGCATAATCCTTGCCTTTAGTCCATCTTTGGTGTTACAAGGAGTTTTGTCGGTTCCTTGCTCAGCTACGCCACACACATAATAGTCAAGGGGGTTGCATTCTGGGGAGTTTGGTGGCAAGCTGTTAAGTGTGATGTGGTCGAAGCAATTGTCTGACAGCCATGACTGGGTTCTTCTACTCGTGTGGTATGAATCAAAGTCTTGTTGCCACACATAGGCCCTTCTAGCAGCTACCCACTTGACCCAGGGCAGCACTACCTCCTCCAAGCATTTGATGTAGGCCTCCGTGTTGAGTCAGAGGCCGTGTGGGAAGATAGATAGAAGCATAACGTCGCCATCACCAATGATCACTCCAAGCACTACGATGTTGACTGGATGTTTGATTTTTATCACTCCCGGTATATGTTTCGGGGCCACGGCAAACCAACGGTTGTTCTGTGTGTTCACCATCTGATCCTGGCAGAAATTCTTTAGTCTGAGGAAAAGCAAAGTATGTTCGGTTTGAGGGGATGCTTCAGTCTATTCAAAATCTTCATAGCGCTGTCATTCCTCTTGTTCTTGATGGCTTGGGATAAAAAAAAATTGGCTCCTTCTCATTTTGTATGAGGAATACCGAATGTCTTTGTGTACTACCTGCACGGTAAACAATTCAGAAACTCACATGTCCCTGGCGTTGGTCCTGATTGACTTGGAGGGATCGTTGTCGATCATGTCCTGAATTTCACCAACAAATTCAGGAGTTATTTTCAACGATCAGAGTGAGTTTTCTGAGCTGCCGTACCTTTATAATCACAATTACTCATCAAATTCTTTCCGAATCCTCTGCACTCTCCTCAGGTCAACACCCACACATTCTGAAATCTTTATGTGGGAACTTCCGGCATGAATGCCAAGCACTACAGAATGTCGTTTCTAAATTTCTGGCTGAGTGAATTGCGTCATACTGCTGTTTTTCTTACAGTCGGTGCCCAACTTACCCTTCTACCAAATCAAACACAAACGATGCGCATGCACGAAATTACACCAATGAGTGCTACTGCTAATATAACGTTGACTATGTTAACGGAACCTGGACAATTAGACATTTTCTAGACTGTTTTTCTTCTGTGGATGGGCCTTGCGCCTGAAATATGTTTTGAGAACCTTTCCGTATTCTCAGGAGCATTCCTATTATCCTTTTCCTTTCCCTTCTTCGATACTACAATGCTTCAAGCGAACTACAACACTCCTGTATGTGTGTGTATGTGTGTGTGTGTGTGTGTGTGTGTGTGTGTGTGTGTGTGTAGCAGGAAGCAAATACAAATAACAATTGCAGCACAACTACAAGAGATGTTCACAGTTCATATTATTAGGCCGACACCCGAGGAAGAAAGGAAAGACTAGCATTTCAGACATAGTCTTTCAGACGTTAAACTTCAGGAGAAGCTAGTGTGATATATTCACACATTACACACACACAAAGACATACACACACACATACACACACACACAAAGACATACACACACACATACACACAACATGCAGGATGTGCTAGAAATACGATCCAAATTTGTTAATATTTACAAGTACACCTACACGCCAGCCTCCACCACATCTCTTTCTTCCGTTTCCACAGGATTCCTATGTTTTCGATGATGGAATCTCCAATTATTTTTCAATTCCCCCGTCCTTAACCCAAATTTTTACATTTTAACTTTTTTCAAAATAATTTCTTACTTCTTGCCTAATGCGGGCGCCGAGCAATGTTTTACATCACTTCAGTCAATTTTCTTACATTTTAACTTCTTTTCCATTTCTTTTTCTTCAATCTACTTCGAAACATACTGAGATTAAGAATAAGGGAACAGGATACTTGATTCCAAGCAAAGAAAAATCCGAGTTTTTTTCTGTTTCTCTTAGTGAAACGCGTGCGGATGCAGTAATTAAAATTTAACAATAATTTTTCGCTTCTTGATTAATGCGGGCCTACACTTACGAGAATACCTCTAACCATTCGTAGACTCAGACGCAACATGAACGGGGGCTTCTGCCCCATGAGCACCATTAAACAAAACTAAGCAATTCATCCAATTGCTCTTTCATTAACTCTTTCCCTAATCCAATCCCAGGCCACGGTGGTGCTCATGGCTAATGTAAATCATAAGCGTCCAGAATTTAATTTACTGATGAGTTCTTATTAGTTTTCGAGTTTGACGAGCTTCCACCGGTAGTGGAATTCGAAGATTTGAAACCATTTATGAACATTTAAAAGCAAGTGAGTAAAATTCGTTTTTTTTTTTAAAGAGGAAAAATAGACTGTTAAAAAGTTTTGAAAAAAGAAGAAAAAGAACGATGCGAAAAGGAATGTTGATTTAATTGTATAAATTAAGTGTTAAATGGTCCTGCTTGAGAAGAGGGGTTCCAATGTAGCCATTCTACCATCATCGATTTCATTGTACATTTTTCATGTTTCATTCGTTTTATGTTTTTTGTCCCGACTATGGTGTTCTGTTTGTCCTTTTACTGTCCCCTCTATGTTAAGGCCTGAGTGCCGAATAAAGAAATATATACATTGTGTTGTAATACATTTTAGCCTTTAACATCATTTGCCCGAAGAGAATGGTCCTATCAAACATTCGAATTTTATTAAATTATATAACCCACCATTTCTTTTAAAGTTTTAACCTTGTAATTCTATTAACTCTGATGAGAGAAATATAGAGTATTATTACGGTTGGTGATAGATCACACATAGCAACCTATATCTTTTCGAAACAGCCGTAAGACTTTATACATAGAGTTTATACATGTTCCAGACTCTTTATGAATCATTTTACATCAGCTTTATCATCCTCTTCATTGATTCAAATTCGAACATTCGGACTGCGCAAGTACATTTATAGATTTATATTTTTATATGTTTATATTTATGAATATTCTATGCGTTTATAAATTTTTACTTGTCTATGAATTTTTATACATTTATGAATTTTCGTGTATATGTATGTATTTATAAATTCTTAGAAATTTTTTGTATATCATAGAGATGAATGTATCTATGTATGTACTTTGTATACCATGGAGAATTTCGTTAATATGGATTGAGTGAATATTTACATCAACCGTTGAATATGTATTCTCTCCTCAATTTTATATTCCTGAAGCTCTATCAGAGCGCTAATCCGTTGAGCTGTATAAAGTAGATATCTATATCACTTATTTCTTTATTATATATATATACATATATATATATATATATATATATATATATATATATATATATATATATATATATATATATATATATATATATATATATATATATATATATATATATATATATGTATATTCATGTATATATATATATATATATATATATATATATATATATATGTATGCATCTATATATATGCATATACATATATATTCATATATGTATATATGTATATATGTAAGTATATATATATATATATATATGTATGTATATATGTTTATAATATAGATAATATATGTGTGCGTGTGCGTATGTATAAGTATATATAGATATGTGTGTGTGTGTGTGTTTGTATCCCCACCATCGCTTGACAACCAATGTTGCTATGTTTACGTCCCCGTATCTTAGTCATTTGGCAAAACGCACCGATAGAATAACTACTAGGTTTACAAAGAATAAATCCTGGGCTCTATTTCTTCGAATAAAAGTGATGCTCCAGCATGGCCGCATTCACATGACCGATACAAGTAAAACAATAAAAGACTATACCATCTTAACCCCGAGCAACGCCGGGTATCTCTACTAGTGTATATATATATATATATATATATATATATATATATATATATATATATATATATATATATATATATATATATATATTCTGAGAGGAGTTAGCACGTTTGTGTAGCAGACGTTGAAGTGTGCTGGCGAGAAAATTCATGATAATCGTTGAAATAACTCTTTTAGCCTGAGGTGGTTCTCCTGTGGGCGTAGCAGTTAAACAGTTCCTTATATGGTATTAGAGCACCATCGTGAATTTTACTTCAGTTTTGTAGGAGTTCAGTAGTTTATGGTTGAAACATTTTCAAGCTCTGGAAAATAAGACTCGCATTTGTGATGCAAGGTTTATGTTGGAAATGTACCTTGGCCAGGAGTTATCTTCAGTAACTTTTTAGTATTGCATTTCTAGCAGCGTGAGTGGTTCAAATTGTGTTCTATTGAAGTTTAGGTAGATGAAACAATGCATCGATTGTGTTTCTTATATCACCCATTTGGATTACCACATATATTTTCTAAAATTGGAACTAGAATGTGAATTTGAACACGTGTTATAGTAATGAATTGCGAAATTGTTATGCGATGTCTAGCAAAATATGTTTTAAATGATTTACACGATCGATGCTGTGCCATTAAGAGAGGGTTCTAAATTGGTGTTGGCCGATGGACATAAGAAGTAGGAGGAAGATTTTCAAAGTTATTTTGATGAAGTCGGTGTAGGTGAATTAAATGTGAAACTGAATACACAAATAATATAACTAGTTACAAAATTCAACACATGATTTCTGAAAAGAGAATTCCTTGGATTTGAATAATGTAACAAATTATAAGAGGAAATGGTTTAATTTTTACAGATGCTTTTCAAAGAACCAGTGAGTAATACATATTGCATAGATTGCATAGACGTAAAATATATTAGCAAGGAATAAATGTGTGTGTGTGTGTGTGTGTGTGTGTGTGTGTGTGTGTGTGTGTGTGTGTGTGTGTGTGTGTGTGTGTGTGTGTGTGTGTGTGAGTGTAGGTATGCATTTACAAGCAAGGATATGCTTGAATCTGAGATTCATGCTGAGTGATTTTTATGTATATCTATTTTGTGTCGACGTTGTTGCTTACCAACCACAAAGTTCGAGCTAAAAGACAGCATCTACAGCACGAACTAGAACAACATCAGCCACAACGACGCGATTATCAGTCACTATGACAATAAAGTACGGAAGGAGAAGGGTACGGGAGTAAAAAAAAACAAAAAAAACAGAGGAAGATATTGTGCAGATGGAGGCGTTCTGCTCTTTTTTATAGTCGATTGTAGTGATTGTGTCAATGATGAATAATAACGGATGAAGGCGATGTGAAGAGTAGAAGGTAGGGATGTTGACAACGAAGATGATCATGATCCAATTATATTATTTTAATTTCATTATTAGATTATCTATTTTTGTATCCTGCGCATATCAAGCGATGCTGTTCCTTGGAATTTCGGGGAAATAATTTACAAATTCATGATTGGTTAACTGAGTTATATTATTTCATTCTTTCATTATTATTATTATTATTATTATTATTATTATTATTATTATTATTATTATTATTATTATTATTATTATTATTATTATTATTATTATTATTATTATTATTATTATTATTATTATTATTTCTTTTTTTTTTTCTTCTCTATTTTGCAATCTTATCTTAAGGCTAATATTAGCAAATAATACGGAGTTTGTTTCTGAAAAATCTATATAGCTGTGATAATTTCTTAGACACATTTTCTAGTTTTAGTAAAAATAATCTTATCAAACTGAAATACACTAATGCAAATATCCATATAGCAAATTTTAAGACTAAGTATTAACAAAAAAAAATCTACTACTATATTTTGTACTGAGATGGGAAAGTTGCCATGTAACTTTTGCATTTCTTTTATGGTTGAGAAAAAAGTAATTTCCTTAATTAACAAATTTATTTTTTATTATGACTACTACTAGTACAACCACCACCACCACCACCACCACTACTACTACTACTACTACTACTACTACCACTACTACTACAGCTGCTGGTGCTGCTTTTACTGCTACTACTACTACCACCACCACCAATACTACTACTACTACCACCACCACCACCACCACCACTACTACTACTACTACTACTACTACTACTACAGCTGCTGCTGCTTCTACTGCTACCACTACAACAGCTGCTGCTGCTTCTACTGCTACTACTACTACCACCACCACCAATACTACTACTACTACTACTACTACTACTACTACTATTTATTATCATAATTGTTCTTATTATTATTAATATCATTATTAATATCTTCATTATTACTATTATTCAAAAGCTATGCCACGTTAATTTCATTAGAACGGATGTTATCGTCAAGTTTGGTGAGGAGAAGCACCCTGAAAGCTCAAGAACCTTTCTTTGGATTCTTACTGAATACACAAATGGTACTTTCCTGCTGTTCAATAATTCGTGTCCCTACTCCAATAGTCTTCAGCCTCTTAAGTATTAATTCGGCTGCTGTACCAAGTGCACCAGTCACAAGGTTACCAATTGTCACCTTTGCCTTCCGCAAACTTTTCATCTCTCTGGCTTGGTCCATCATCATCATCATCATCATCATCATCATCACATCATCGTCGTCGTCATCATCATCATCATCAACATCATCATCATATTATTATCATTATTATTATTGAGTGCAAGAACAGCGCATGCCATCATAGTGACACTGGGGTACACATATATGAAGCCCAATATACCCATGATAACTACCCGTCTGATAAGTATACACCAGGCACTTGCATTACAACCATATATGCGTGACATGGTGATCTCATATCAAGTTAAACAGCACATGACCTTGCAGGTGGAGCCCAGTTAGAATTGTCTTCAAATGGAGTAGCCCATCCCGCTTAGAAGGTCCCTGACTGAGGGTTGCTTAAGGCTGTTGAATGGAGCACCCATCATGCCTCCGGGGGTGAATTATTCAAACCTAACAGAATACTTCCCAACAGATGGCTATGATGCTCCACTACTACTTATGATCGTAATCAGAGATGCACTTATCGTTAGTCACTACGGAATGTGCTCAACTGCTTAAAGTCAAACAACTGACAAGGAAATTTGTGATATTGAGCAGAATATTTGGAACTGTGCCTGTTTTTAGACTCCACATTCGAGTTACCTCTATTTCCAGATCTTTGTATTTTGAAAGTTCCTCCGTTTCTTTTAGAGAAACATTATCATCTGTTAGTGTTGATACAGCGATTAGAAAGCATTTTTTTTCTTGGTGATCTCAGACAACTATATCCGGCCTATCTGTGTGTATTGGAATATCCCAAAGTATGGTTGCTTTCTCATTTTCTGTAAACTTTTCTGGCGTATGCCTATACCATATTTTTCTGTTGTTATTCCATAATGTTGGCATAGTTTCCAGTATATATAGGTCCAAACTCTGTCGTGTCTGTGAATATATTCCTTCTCAGCCAGGACTGAACAGCCAGAGACAATATGATTTATTGTTCTGCTCCATCTCCACATTTTCTGCAACTACTTGTATTACCTTTCATTACATGTTTTTGGTAATTTCTGATGGGAGGGCTTTGATATTGTGCTGCAATTAAAAATCTTTCAGTCTCTGCTTTGAGTTTTAAACTTCTCAGCCATTGTTGGGATTATGCTTTGGCTATTTCTTTTCTGCTTAGTTTAACCCGGTATTTGCCATGAAGGGACTTTTCTTGTCATCGATATATCATGATCCGTCGCAGTTCCACTTTTAGTTTTGGATTTCAGTTGTCTTACAGCTTTTGTTGTTTCTTCTTTTTCTTCATAGTTGTTAGGTACTATGAATTTCTTGTTTGTATTTGTCAACTTCCTTAAAGACTGAAAACAGTTTTTTTGTTGTTTTGTTCGTGTTTCATAGCTACTTGTATTATCTTTCCTTGCTTCTGAAATAGGTACTTCTTTATAATAGTAATTATTATTGTTGTTGTTGTTGTTTTTTATTATTATAATAATAATAATAATAATAATAATAATAATTATTATTATTATTATTAGTAGTAGTAGTAGTAGTAGTAGTAGTAGTAGTAGTAGTAGTAGTAGTAGTAGTAGTAGTGAGTGAGTGAGTGAGTGAGAGAGCATTGCATGTCATTGGGATTCATATATTTGTAACCCAGTGTCACTTTGGCAGTAGTTTTGGCATTACGGGTAATAATACCGTAACTACCTGGCCTATGAGCGTACACCAGGCACGTGCACCACAACTATAGGTGCGCGACATGGTGATCTCATATCAAGATAAATAGCGCATGACCTTGCAGGTGGGGCCCAGTTAGAATTTTCTTCAGGTCGGGTAGCCTATCCTGCTCAAAAGTTCCTTGAATAAGTGTTATTCAAAGAGGTGAATTGTTTAAACCCCAAAGAATTCCTTTCAACGCATGGCTATGATGCTCCCCCACTACTTCTAGTAGTGATCAGAGATGCACATATCGTCATCCACTAAGGGATATGCTCAACTTGTTAAGGTCAAATGACTGACAAGCAAATATCTGGTATTGAGCAGAATATTTGCCATAGCCCATTACTATTATTTCTATTATTATAATGCAGGCGGTGAGCTGGCAGAATCTTTACCACGCCGGGCGAAATGCTTAGCCGTATTTCGCCCGTTGCTACGTTCTCAGTTCAAATTCCGCCGAGATCGTCTTTGCCTTTCGTCCCTTCAGATGCGATAAATTAAGTACCAGTTGAATACTGGGATCCATGTAATCGACTACCGCCTCCTCAAAATTTCAGGCCTTGTGCCTAAAGTAGAAAGGATTCTTCTTCTTCTTATTATTATTATTACTTAAAGCGGCGAGCGGATGAAATCGTTAAAACGCCGTCAAAACAATATGCAGCTCAGCGGTATACACATATGTACACACACCCATATACTGTTCATACATATATATATAAGGATAAAACTATATAAGAATTTATCAAGTAGCCAGCGGGAAAAACCAGTTCAGAAATAAATTAATCTAAAATATATAATTTTCCCCTTAATTATAAATACATTCATTATATTAAAGGCTATTACTATACGTAAATGTCTCACGCTGTTATGGGACTCTGAAGTCAAACTACTTTAATAAATCTGTCTTTAAAAGTAGCTTCCACGATGCATTCCCCCGCTTTCGATGCTATGTATATTTATTGAAGTAGTTTGACTTCAGAGTCCCATAACAGCGTGAAGCATTTACGTGTAGTAATAGCCCTTAATGTAATGAATGCATATATACATATATGTGTGTGTGTGTGCGTGCGTGCGTGTGTGTATCTATATATGTTTGTATATACATATATATACACGTAAATATATATATAGAGAGAGGGAGAGAGTAAGCGAGTCACAGGCAGAGAGAGGAGTACAGTGTTCATTATGCTTTTTTTTTTCTAAAGGCATCAGATCTCCTATGCATACTTTCTTTATGGAGCTCAAACAAATTAAGCACATATATTATCCATGCGTTCTTCAATCCGATATTATTTGACAGTGTCACAAAATCGTGATGAACTTCCTGTAGACCTCTAGTTATGGTCGTCCCAACTACAAACTGAACGTAGGTTTTTCTAAACACAGTTTTTAATCGAGAGTTACACTTCATTTCATGACTTGGCTATGTTAATCATAGTACTCATATTGATCAGCTGTTTCCCAGAAGTTTCTGACAGTAAATTCATCCTCCTTATAAACTGATTTTTGTATATTACACTGAGGTTTATTGGCTGAAGCCAAGAATCTAGGATTTTGGTTTCATATTCCATTCTTACATAATCGGAATTATTAGCCAAGTTCACAGAGAACCTCGATGCTTTATCTGAATAGATCAATGGTTTGTCGTAAAGATTGCCTCTGTTACTCTGCCTTTCTAAGTCCAGACAAAAAAAAAACGTTTGTAAATCAGTCTTGGAAAAATCTAGCCATTCAAACCTTCGTATCTGAGTGCCAAAATACAGATTAAATTCAACACCGATCTAGAAAGTCCGTAGGTTTTTAGAACGATCTACAAGCTTACATTGCAGAATTTCTGCTTACAGTAAGCCTCAGATGAAATTTTGGGGTTGTTTTCGACTCTGCAAATGAAATTTTAGCAGGCATGAGATTCCAGTAAAGCACAGTTTCATTAAATGTTCATAGAAAATCTACGCTTGTCAGGAAAGGTTTGATTTAATAGCCAGTTTCAGCATACTAAAGTACCCACAGAAAACCTATAAAAAAACCTGACAAAATTGTTAATGTCAGTTTTATTTATGATACCGATGGCTTTGTTTCCCCTTGTCTGAAATAGAATTAGATCACCGTATTTGTTGCACCACCGTTCCAGCAAAAGGAATTTAAGGGCATTAAAGCATGCAATATAGCCCCAACATTGTATATCGAACCAGGGGGATTTTAAAGACATTTTCATGTGGAAAAATATGCGTCTTAAATGGCAACAAGTACGGTAATGATAACTTAATAACTTAAGGCACTGGTTAAAATTATTGTTTCAGAAGACTCTGCGCTACTAAAACAATAACGATAATGCATCAAATATTTATTTTTGACCAACTGTATAATCTCTGCTGTTGAAATAAAGCTAAGAAACAACGGAAATATGGAATTTTGAAGTTTAATCGATATATCTAATATTGTTTGCAGCATGGAATGTATTACATTTAAATAGTGGACTGAGATATGACACATTTATAGAGATGTTTCAAAATCTCTTGCCGAATAACTTCCTATTTAATGTCTTATGTTCTGTTTCTTTTCGACGTTAAAGTTATCGTCACTTTATCTATTCTTTAAACAGACGTACAGAACTCTTTCTTTTCTTTGAACTGAACCAATAATCGGAGGTTACATATTTTCGCAGAACCTCACATCTCTCTGCTCCTCTGCAAAGCCACGGTATGTGAAGTCACCTTTCTTCCGTTTCAATAACACCTCATTGACAGAAATATTCTTACATATTGAAGTATCACTGTTTTATGTTTCTACATTTAAAGGATTGTAAAGTCACGATTACAATTATATTTTCCCAATATTAATGTATAGATAGCAACGAGGGACATATCAGTTAAAAGGAAGATGAATTCCGTTTAAAAGGTATTCATGCTTTTGATCTTATGATTTAATAGTTCGTTTTAAGAATAATATCCTTTATAACCTGCTCTGTAGGCAATATTAATGAGACAAATGTAAAATACGCTGGAGCTACAAAGCGTTTAGTAGTTTGTTAAGAACGTCTACAAGAAATTTTGACCTAAAAAGTATGTAACAACATTATCGACATTATTTGATATTCTTTTCTGTTCTGTTCTAGGAACAAGGCCCGAAATCTTTGGGGAGGACGCCAGTCGATTAGATCGAGCCCAGTACGTAACTGGTACTTTATTTATCGACCCGAAAGGATAAAAGGCATACTCGACCTCGGCGGGATTTGAACTCAGAACGTAAAAACAAACGAAATACCGATAAGCATTTCGCCCGGCTTGCTAACGTTTCTGCCAACTCGCTGCCTTAACATTATTTGATATTAATCGAATAATGATCAAACTGTTTAAACATCTAAATGCCTAAAATGAGTAAATGTCAGCAAATTATACTTTTTATGAAATGAAATAATAATTTGAGACAAAACTTTTCATATGTACGCGTAGGGGTGTGAGTGAGTGTGTCTGTGTGTCCATGTATATATATATCGGTGGCGATTTTTTCTTCCTCCGTTTTTCCCTTCTTTGGACTTTCCATGTTTCCGACGAAGACCTCCGCTCGAAACGTCACATTCTCTCTCTTTCCTTTCCCGGGCGTCTAGTAATACAATCTGTATCACGTCCTCACGTTGCTTTTTTTTTTTGTCTTTTTTCCTTTTTTGAACCTATATATATATATGTATGTATCTATCTATCTATCTATGCACGTATATAAATTATTAAGGTGGTTATTCGCAATTTAGAAACGAAAGGCAACAACTCTAGTTGTCACTAAAGTGACGAAGGGTGCTGGTAAGCACCAGCATTGCTACAAATAAGAGTCAAAGCAGCTCCTAAACACGTGAGAACACTTTTCGAACGAATGACCAGGGAGAGAGGCTCTTAAAGTTTGCTTGATCGTATCCAGTACGGTATTGTTATCATACTCGAGTGTAAGACATCTGATAAGGGTCAGGTATTAAAAGCCATGAAGTTATTAGCTCTGCCTTAGCGAAGGCGCAGATATTGTTTTCAGGCGCCTTTGTTTGTTTCTTTGTCCGTGGACAAGATATCTCAAGAACCGCTGGATGGATTCGGGTGAGACTTTCAGGGATGTTTGGTTTTGTGTCTGGCACGAACTGAATAGGTTTTGGAATCGATCCGGTGCTGAACAAGGATTCTGGATTATTTTTCCTGTTTTTTACTTAAATTTTGAGAGTGGTTGGGTGTATTTTTAGTATTCTCATTTGTAAGAACAGTCGAGCTTATTTCAGATATTCTCATTTTAAAAATCATCTATAACTAATCGTTAAGAGGATTATTATGTAAAGTGTACGGTTGGGGTAGGGCACACTAAGAATGTGGTCCGGGTGTCAAGATAGTGGCAGCCCGAGAAAACTTCGGAACCGCTGTCCAAGAGGAACTTGATCAGGAAAAGTTGTTTCCTCAACTGCATTCACACGTTCTATGCTCAGCTGACAATCGTTTTTATTTATCAAAAATTTGAAAAATCAGTGAAATAAAATATGACTTCAAAACATATAGCATGTTTTAATTCCTATTTCAGGTCAGAACCTACGGATTTTAATAAATGTAGCTAGCAAATATTTTCGACAGATGGAATGAGGTTATTGAAAGCAATGGAGAATGGACTGAGGAATAAAACACGTACACACACACCCATACGTACACACATACACACACTCACACATACATACATATTCACCAATATTTTGATTTTTCTAAATTCATTTGTTACAACCTGATATTAATTTCTAGTTTGATTAAATATTTTGTGCGAAAGTTCAAATGATTAATAAAAAAAAAAAATTGAATATGCTTCCATGAAGAGTTTAGATTCCAAGCAACGTTTAATAAAATCAATTCCATACAAGAATTATAACTATAAAAGTTTCAGGAAAAAAGTACAAATTTCATGTGAAATAGTTCTATATAGCATATAACAGCTTTTTAAACACATGCTTAGTTTTGTATCGTTATGTATATTCTGTTTCCAATATATTTTTATGATTTCATTTCAGTGGCGCACTATTTCCTTTCGGATTTCATTATGATCAAGTTGCCCTTAAACATTTTATAATAAAAATTTAATAACCAGCAGACTTCTGACAGTTCAAATATAAACCAGGACAAATAGTTTATCAAGCATTAATAATTCTAAGGTAAGCGAGACAGGCCAGTAATGTGTTAATTTAACTTTATACTTGACTAAAATTTGTTTAATAGTTGAAACTGAAATCTGTATAAGCTTGGTACTTAGGTATGACTTATGTATGTTAGGAAAACCACTGAACACTAAAAATATCACCACTATGAATACAAAACCTTCCTTGTAATTCTAGTACTGATAGCTACATCAATTTTAACATGTAAAATACAGTGTTTTATGTAAAGACATAAAGAGGTTTTCAAAGCAGATAATGAAGTACTAAACATCCATTTTTACGTAATTTATTGATTTTTGTTTTAAAATATTCTACAATGAATATCAACTTATCTTTGAATACTGCCTGACATAAGAGGAACCTTCCACATACTTTAAAAGATATATAGACAATCTTTGATTGCAAGTCCCAAGTATTAAGCGAAGAAGAGAGGATTGCTTACCTGAGTGGAGTTTGTAGACGGAAAATGTGTGAAAGTCTATAGCAGTAATTATGTATTGCCCGATTAAAACGCCACTTGTCGTTTGGGTGCCTCTCAGTTGGAAGTATTTGAACTAGGTCTCCAGTCTGAAGATAAATTCCCTCCATTTCTTCACCAGTCTGACTCCCCCATTCCCCCACAGAAATCAAAGGCGGCCAGCTGGCAGAAACGTTAGCACGCCAGGCGAAATGCTTTGCAGTATTTTGTCTGCCGCTACGTTCTGAGTTCATATTCCACCGAGGTCGACTTTGCCTTTCATCCTTTCGGGGTTGATAAATTAAGTACCAGTTACGCACTAGGGGTCGATATAATCGACTTAATCCCTTTGCCTGTCCTTGTTTGTTCCCTCTATCTTTAGCTCCTTGTGGGCAATAAAGAAATAAGCAATAAGAAATCAATGGTGCTGCCCTTTCACCTCAAACAATTGCACGAGAAACACTGATATAGTGGCCGTGGAAAGTTTCTTAGAAAGCCATTCTCTCCTAAATTACTAACGAAAGCATAATTATGCATTTTAAACGGTGACATTAAAAAAATAAGATTATTTGCCTCTTAACGCAAGAACTTCAAATCAAATCTCTATTGTACGTTGCCATTTCACTAATGTCAGCATTTTCAACTATGCCGGTACATACAATCCTGTCGCATGAACTGGAGAGAATGCTTAGTACAGTATCAAAAAAACTAAAGATACTCAATATCTAGTCAATGTGTGCCATGATTCTATGATGAAGGAAACAATGGATTTCGATTTCAAATATTTATTTCAATTTTATTTTTCATTTCGATTGTAGAATAACTCGCTGACTGGCATGGATCTCAAACACACTGAAAGGCTTCTCCGTCATTTCATGAGTTGATAGAAATAGAAAATTATTCTCGTTTCAAACATACAACAGAGTCTTCAATTGTAGGAGGAGGATGCATTAGATACTGGAATTTTAAATACTAATCCCGAATATAAGGTAGGATGGTCAAAAATGGAACTACTTTGTTCAGAGATACGATATGCTTAATCAGAATTGACCCCGGAGCTTAACAGCAACACTAACAATAATTCACTTATATATTCTTTTCATGGAAAAGATTTACTATTTCTCTGGTGATCTTTAAGACGTAAGCTCTACAAACACCATTAACCCAATATTGATAGAAGGAAAATGTGGTTGCAAGTTCGAAAGTAAAGACCAGTTTCATAAACCAATGAGCTATCATTATATTAAGAGATTGTCTTTCACACACACACTCACACACGCATAAATATATACATACATATGTATATATATATATATATATATATATATATATATATATATATATGTACACACACACACATACAAATATATATATCTTGCCATAAAATATTGCTAGTGGCTGTGGTTGCCTATCTATATTACGCTTTCAATTGCTCAGTTTCGCTGTAGTAACTGGTATTTCAAGACATCGATAAACATCGTAAGATAACTTTTTCGTGTATACGTGTATATTCTAGATATTTTCCCTCCATTTCACATAATTATGAAGAGATAACTCAAATATCTGGCGAATATGTCCAATATCTCAGAATCTGGCAACAACTCAAACTCAATAAGAAAAATATACTATATTGTAATTCTGCCATTCTTCATGCCGAAAGTATCAATAAATATAATATATACAGATATAATTCAATATATATTTAACACAAATACATTCTAATATATACAGAAAACAAATTTCATATCCAGCATTCATAAAATCCGATCATATTCTGTACATAACGTTTTTCATATTAATTTCTTTTTATGACTATTATTTCCTGGTTATATTTTAAATGAGATTTCTTATACAAGTGAATGGCTAAACTTCTAGTTCCCGTTTTCAATGATCGGTTCTTCTTACCTATGTAATAACAATTTAGTTCTAGTTCATGTTATGAAGTAGAATGAGCACCTATTTTTGAAGTCTAGTTGAGGTGTGGCTTTTTTTTTTTTTCATTTCTTTATTAATATTTTTAGGATCTCTGGAGTAACGTTATTTGATAGGATGCGTAGCTACGAAATCAGTAATTCCCGGTCGAACCACTACATACCCGCATTGAAAGGTCACATATCCGTATTACAGACATGTAGCTCGAATGTCGCAGGAAAGAATCGCAAGACGGATTCTTCAAACTAAGCGAACTGGCGGAAAATGTAGCATTGGACCAAGAACAAGTCGGTTGAATAATATCCATAGTCTCAGTTGGCCCCGCTTCCAAAAACCAGCGGGAAAGCGTAAAGTCAGTTACTTCTGATAGAAGCCTACAGAGGAGATACCCAAGGACTTTACTTCCACAATCCCCATTGAAATAGTTATGTAGGGTATGAACTGATGTTTCAATGGATATTCTGGATATAAATTTTCGGTAAAATTTCTTTCGAAGCTTAAACGTTGTGTCCTGTTGGAAAAAATGCTTTTATACATAGTAATTATGAAGTCAAATAATAATAATTTCCGAAATATTGCTTCGTTTTTGTGAATGTGCTTTAAAAAAATACTTCATATTTTGTTAATATTGAAATAAATTTCTTCTAGAGGTGTTATATCCATTGACAGGAAGGAAAACATTAGGTGTTTATGTTAACACTACTCAAAAGACCAAATAACAGCAAATATAGAGGTTGCTATATTTTATTCAACTGAGATGGAATTCCAATTTCTGGAAGGGTCATTATTTATGTTTCTCGGATAGTAATTATTTATTAAAATTGATGAAATATGGCGAAATCCTGAGAGAAAGAAAGTCAAAAATGAAGAAAAATAGGAATAAGAGAAAGAAAATTTATTGCCGGATTACTCATGCAATGGGAATTATTTGATCAAAAACAGTGCTTAAAGAATGAAGAGGCGGTAAAGTGGAGAGAAATTAAAGGGAAGCAATAAAAATAAATTATTATTATTAGGAACGAAGAAGAGAGGATGTACCAAAGTGCTGAAACTTAAGGTGTCTTAAATAATCGTTTTGAAAATATTCTAATTACCAGAAGCTTTCTACAGGGATCTGTCACTGTGGTATCGTAATGATAATTTTCTTATTAATAAAACTATGCTAATCATCATAAACAATAAAGACATAATTTTCCACAAAGTTCCTGGTGAAATATATTTATGAGGCAGAATATATTTTAAATATGTAAATTACTGATAGTATATTCAGAAATGTTTTTTCAGAATCATTATATTTAAAATGATTTTTTATTGTATACGTTGTTAGCATACGCACGGATATTTGATAAAGAATTTTACTTTGCTAAAAGATGTTTTAGAGTTCAGTCTCTCTGCCCGGCCACTATGTGCAAGTGACATCCATAGTGGTCCAAAGACGACCAATGTCTTCCAAGTGAATTTGCTAGCAAAAAACTGTAAGGAAGCCAATTATATATATAAATAGATAGATAGATAGTTAGATAGATAGATAGTTAGATAGATAGATACACACTCTCTCAAACACACATATACATATACATACATATATATGCATGTACACAAATACAGGCTAATATATGATGCATGCACACGCATACATGAATGTATATATTATACGTATGTGTGTGTCTTTTTTTTTTGTCTTTCAATAAGCCTTGGCTTCTGATTGTAGCTGGTTTAGGTCCCAAGAACTTAGTTCTGCAAAATTGTGTGATAAAATAAGTACTGGAGTTGATTTGATTGACTGAAAACTTTAAGGGGATAACGTATCTTAGCTGCAGTCCAATGGCTAAAGTAATATAAAAATAAATTTACATTGAACGGTACTCGTGCCAAATTAAGCAGTTGACACTCGGCAACGGTGTTTTCTTTAAATTTGGAACTACAAATACAATGAATTAAGGCTAAATTCGTTCAGCATGCAAAAGCTCAACATCTTTATTTATTTCATGTTTAAATGCTTGAATAAAATAGACTGAAACATGGCTATGCGGCTAAGAATCTCGCTTACAAGCTTATGACTTGAGGTTCAATTCCCTTGTGTATCACTTTGGGGAATTGTCTTTGTAATAACCCCGATCGACCAATACCTTGTGAATGAATTTGGAAGAGGTATGCTGTGTGGAAGCGCATCGTATGTGTATATTTGTGTGTGTGTGTGTCTTTGTGTTTCTGTTTGTATACCAACCGGGGAGCTTAGCAACTGATGTTGTTTTATTTATATTCCTCTAACTCAGCGAACATATATTTCCGGGACCCGACTGCTTTGCACGGCACTGTGCGCAAGTGACTCTTACAACAGCCCCGAGATGAGTCATATCTAATAAATAAATTTGGTAACCTGGAGCTGGTGAATTTGACGTTTTACAGCTGTTCCTGGGATAACCCAAGTGGTTGGTTAGCATATCCTTGCAATGGGTATTCAGAGACCGGGTATGAATATTTTAGACGGAAAATTTAGTTTACAAAGAATAAAACTCATAGTTTATGAATAATGAAATAGAAGAATAAAGTAGTAAAATCGAAGGATAGATATATGTATGTATGTATGTATGTACGTATGTATGTATAAAATGTGGAAGGATGTGCCTCACAGTTGGAGGTCTGAAAAACATGTTAAGCGAGTGCATATGGTGGCACCTGTTTCTCCTACCAGCCAGCTCAGCTATGCAGTATGTAATAAAATGTGAAAAACTATGGCTGAGCTTAAATGCCATATAACATCATCACATCTCATCAATAATGAATCACCTCAGTAAATCGTTTTTGGCAATGGCTTTTCACGTGTAACGAGGGTGCAGCTAATATGTGTGTGTGTGTGTGTGTGTGTGTGTGTGTGTGTGTGTGTGTGTGTGTGTGTGTGTGTGTGTGTTAATATTCGATGGAATAAGCAGCAAACTTACAGAACAATAAGTGTTAGGATCGATGTTTTCGAATAAACCTTCTAAAACGGCAGCAATTGGCCTCCGTCCAATAACGGAAACAAGTAGTCGATGAAAAATATGGATATTCCAAAACTCCAATTTATTCATGTATAAATTTGTGCAAAACAATTTTGATTACTCTCGTTTGCATTTAGAACTTAATGTAGAAGCATCAAGACATATGTTGATAGATCTTCGATCAACGATGCCAAGACGTCATACAAATGACAGTTCATAAAACGATTATTTAAAAAGTATATATACATGTAACCGCATTCATCACTGATCCAAGATAATACGGTATTCTCGTTTGTGGACGATGTTAAGCTTATCACGATCGGTGATTAGACGGCTTGGAGATCAGTCGAAGATGTTTGTACCACAAAATCACGTCTCGCTGACAGCGATAATGCACTGACTGTCGGCTAGGTTTAAATGATCGGGCTGCAAGCCTGCATATTGTTATTACAAATTTAAATACTCGTACTAATGAATTCGGGACCAGAGAACAGAAATAAATTCAAGGGAGCCCGATCTTAATAAACTGCGCATTCACCACAGGAATAGGTAAATATGATCGAGAAAATACGAGACAGTAGAAGCTCCGCTGCTCTGGGCCAAGAGCGAAGATGATTCGTTTATCATTGATCCATTAAGCACTGCGATTTTTGGAAGCAAACTTCCATGATAAACGAACATAGAGATATTATGTACTGGATTAAAAAAATAACCTTCAATTTGAAAAACGGTAAGGTATCACACTTCTCTGGATTACACTTAATGCATGGTTTGTCACGTAGGTAGCTTTCCACCATTTTTCTCTTCTACGGGTTTTTGACTTTGTGATTTATGTGCTATTACATATAACTGGATTAGTATCGGAGGACATTGTTTGTTCATTGATTAAGCTCATTGATTATAAGGTATACTTTTATATATTATTCATTTATTTATTTACTTTTACTAATTCCAAACTTTCAAAGTTTCCACAAGCACGTTATCAATGTACTCGAAAAGAACCGTTTCCTACAATGAACCGGGTCGATCACTTGCGAAATTACACCAGCATTGCGACAGATATATACAAAGACAATTTTCAAGAGATGCAAAGCCAATTTTGTACGGTTGGGAGCATTACTGATCGAACAGTCTCCAGTACATTATTATATTACTATTGCTCTAACTTATCGATTCTATAGCGATAGAATGCAAAACTAAAATCAGTAACATTATAAAGCAGAATAACCAAGCACCAAACTGCATAGAGCATCTGAGTTAGTTAGCTTCTGATAACACACATATGTATTGTACAATAAACAAAAGTTCGGTAATATATTATACATCATAATAGCAAAAATAAATAAATAAATACGTTTCTCCATTCACGAATTTCAGTACATTGTAGAAAAAATAATCTATAATGTGCGATACATACATAGCACACATGAGAAAAACTTAATGATCAAAACGGATTTTATTTTAAAGACGTATTTACATAGACTACGTTTGATTGTGCAGTAGTTACTTACTTTGTGAAGATCATAGTTGCTGGATGGGCAGGAATATATTACTGGTAGATAATCTTCAGGAACAGAGATATCTGTAGGAAATTTACGTTCGTTGTATAGTTTAATGTGTCATAATGCTGTGTTGTGTAAAATACCATATTGCCACGAGGTAGTGCCGCGTTCCCACCCAAGTCAGGATATGG
Source organism: Octopus bimaculoides (assembly GCF_046866305.1). Lineage (NCBI taxonomy): Eukaryota > Metazoa > Mollusca > Cephalopoda > Octopoda > Octopodidae > Octopus > Octopus bimaculoides. The sequence goes on from NC_142940.1 coordinate 42,794,140, forward strand.
CTGACTATCATAGCTTCAGGTCGTGAAATAACGTAAAATAACGTGAAATAAAGTGTCTTGCTCAAGGACACAACGCGTCGCCGGGAATCGAACTCACGACCTTACGATCGGGAGCCGAATACCCTAACCACTAAGGCAGGCAACTTCACTTACAATAATGATGATGATGATGATGAGGAGGAGGATGATGATGATGATGATGCAATGATAATGCAAGATAATGATAATGCAAGATAATGATAATGCAGAGATCCTATGGGATTTTATGATTCAGTGCGACCATGAGATAGAGAATAGGAAGCCAGAGAAAGTCTTAATTGAGAAAGAAAGCAAACGATGCTAGATCATAGATATAGCATGCCCAGCTGACAACAAGGTATGCGATAAAAGAAGAAAGAAATGTCGTTAGATATGACAGGTTAGCTTGAGAGTTTATGCAGTCGTAGTCGATGAAAAAGGTGGTAGTAGTACCAGTAGCGGTCGGGATCCTGGGAACAGTGAGTAAAAATCTCTAGAAGTACAGGGAACAAATAGGGGTTGCAATAAGGGTGCAGCACTTGCAGAAAACAGCACTGTTTGGAACCACTCGAATATAGAAGGGTGATGGATGTTCATCAAGAAGCAGAAAGGTGACATTGTGGAGTTACTCCTTTACTTGTTTCCGTCACTTGACTGCGGCCATGCTGGAGTACCGCCTTGAAGGTCTTTAATCGAACAAAACGACCCCTTATTTTTGAAGCCTAGTATTTATTCTATTGTTGTTGGGGTTTTTTTTGGCCGAACCGCTTAGTTATGGGGATATAAACGCCGCAACATTAGTCAAATAATGGGTTGGGTTCGAAATTCCACCATAACACATGATGAAGGCTGGAGAGTATACTAGCTGAAACGTTGTGATAACAACAAACACGATGAGGACACCTATCTCTCCATTGTAAATAATGTACAGCAACAGCGGTTATAAGCGGTGCCGGGTGTGAAACAGAAAGACACACACATAGATACATACCTACATATATAGGCCGACTTCGGAGTTAGGATGCACCAAGTTGGAATTTCTCCGTTTTGACGGAGATTTTTCAGATTTCTTTAAATGGTTCCCTTGGAAATGATCTAGAGTATTTATTTTACAAAAAACAAAAAAAACAAACTTATCTTCCCTTCTCTGCAGCGACTGTGTCAATTTTATGGGCATCATGCACTTAAAATCCAGGCATGACTACAGATTTCTGCTCCACCGATTTTGGATGATCATAACTTTCAGAAAAGCGATAGTGGGGAATAGAAAATTTTAAAAACATGGATTTTGGCATATTCAGAATCTCTGTCATCGAAAACGTAGGAGTCTGGTGAAAAAAATTAGGTCGATATTTTCGTGCTGGTGTACTGGTAAACATTAGCAGCGGAATTCGAACTCAGAACGTAAGGACGGACGAAACGCCGCAAAGCAATTTTCCTGGAGCGCTAACGATTCTACCAGCTCGCCGCCTTCGTAATAAGAATAATGATAATAATAATTATAATAATAATAATAATAATAAACTTCTACACACTCTATTCTTACACATTTGAAAAAAAGGAGACTATTGTCATAGACTGAAGCCAGAGGAAGAGAAAATGACATGACACGTGAATAAGGAAAAAATAAAAACTGCTAACGTATACATTACGATTTTTATGTTCGCTTATACAGAGGCTCTGAACACGATGACTACTTCATGTTTACAGCTATCAGTATCATCAGCAGCATCAGCAAGCTTATGTACATCATCATCAGCAAGGCAGCATCATCATCAACACCGTCATCATCATCATCATCTTCATTGTCATCATCACCATCATCATCGTTATCATCCTCCTTCTCGTCATCATCATCATCATCGTCGTCATTGTCATCATCATCATCATCATCATCATCAACAACATCAACATCAACATCAACATCGTGATCGTCATCATCATCATCATCATCATCATCAGCAGCAGCAGCAGCAGCATCATCACCGTCACCGTCATCATCACTATCATCATTGTCATCATCACTATCATCATTGTTACCATCCTCCTTCTCGTCATCATTATCATCGCCGTCATTGTTATCATCATCATCATTATCATCATCATCACCCATCATCATCATCATCATCATCATCAACAACATCAACATCAACATCGTGATCGTCATCATCATCACCGTCAGCAACAGCAGCATAATCATGATCGAGAGCATCATAATCATCATCGTCATTGTCATTGTCATCATCACAATCATCATCATCATCATCATCATCATCATCATCATCATCATCATTAGCAGTATTTAAAATGCAAGTGCTTCAATACAAGACAGTTTGTCACTTATCTTTCTCTCGTATTACATAATTTTTTCCCCTCTTGTTGAATTCATTCCATTGTATATTATCTCACAGCTGTTCCTTTTTTTTTTCTGCCTTTAACTTTTTCTCGCAGAAACCTCATATTCTCTAAACTGATATTCCTATTTTACTTCATTTATTATTCAAAGTATCCCATTCTAAGAAATTCGTTTACAATTTTACTGCGATATTACAGATAGATCTGGAGTGTTCTTTTTTGCTTTATTTTAGATTTCTAAGTAGCAGGTTTATATCTAACTGGAGTTGGAAAGTTTAAAATTTTGTGGATATGTCAGCGAATGTCGTTACATGCAAAGAAAGGATTACCTGCTTGAAAAAGAAACCAAACACAAAAAAAAAAATGAGAAAACACTAAACTCTAAATAAGATGTATAAATATGCTTGTCTCAGATGCTTACCTTCAATCACGTTGCAACTGAGTGTTTTTACACACACACACACGTACCCACACACGCACACACATATACTCACACACACACACAAACATATATACAAATGCATATGCATATATATCATATATATATGTATATGCATATATATCATATATATATATATGTATATGCATATACATCATATATATATATATATATAATACATCATTATTTATTCCCTGTCTTAAAACTATATAGACATATGTAAAGTTTATATACGTACATACATGTAGAGGTATGTGTATATGTAAATATATACATATACATACATACGTACGTACACACACACACACACACACACACACACACACATATATATATATATATATATATATGCGAGGGAGCGTCAAAAAATATACGCATTCCTACTTTTTCAATGGGGCAAAATCTGGACTGCAGGCACGGTGTTCTGTCACTTCAAAATCCAATTGGTTAATGGTTTTATCGGTCTTGACGGCCGTGTGTGGGCGTGCATTGTCATGCAACTGCAAACCTTTCTTCGGCAGTAGGCTTGGGCGTTTGGTGTGAATTGCTGGCTTGAGTTTGTTGGCCAGCAAAGCAGTGTGTCTTGCACTGGTCATCGTAATCCCCTTTTCCAGAGAAATCGGATCACTGCTTTTTGTTCGTCTTTGGTGAACATTTCTACTGGAACTTTGATCAATGACCATTATATTACCAACTATAAGCATGAAAGTTCCGAAAGCAGTGTGGCAATAATAGAGAAATGTTATGGCGGAAGTGCAGATAATTTTTGATTCCTCCTTGTATGTATGTCTGTATATATATATATATATATATATATATATATATATATATATATATATATATGTGTGTGTGTGTGTGTGTGTGTGTGTATAATATACATATATATGTGTGTGTATATAATATATATGTAACATATGGTATAAATATAAACAGGGAAAATTTTAGCCATTTTCCCCGCAGACTGTAGAAAAAATGACGTGCAACCTTAATCGATTTTCGAACCTTACTGGATTCTCAACAGAGGAGTCTATATCATTCTCACAGTCTCCAGAGAAGAAAGCTACCAAACTGTTTATATACTCAACAAACGCAGCAGTTATTTTATGAAGGTGTCCCTAATTTGCATACCGAAAGTGTTTAACCCTATAAATACACGCGACCTGTCAACGGGAATCTTAGTTTACACAGTACCAAGGTATCATATAATATATATGTAACATATGCCTCTACCTCTCTCTCTTCTCTCCCCACGTGACCCATTTTCGGCCTAGCCTGACCTTTCTTTCTTGATTCGGCTGCTGTCCGTGCAACATCTATATTCTTTCCTGTGCCTGTGAAATCTTGTATCCCTGCTGTAAGGCTTTACTTCCACACACGACAGCTTAATTTACTTTCTCCTTAGTCGAAAGACACCTATTGTTATGTCCTGTTATTTGTATTTGTGTAACTTTCTCCGTTTTTGTTCCGTCCATGTTTTCGTATACATTCGCTGTTTTCTTCTAAGCAATCTAATGCTCTCTGCTTAGTTTTTCCTTGGGGCTGGCCAGATTGGAGCAATCTCGAATATAACCAGCCGAAATTGCAAAGATAATCTGGAACTCGACTGAGGATAGAAAATTCCGAATGACGCGCTCTTGTTTTCTTTGTATCGTCTATTTGTTTTTTTTTTTTGCTTCTTTCTTGTATCACCTAACTGCCTGGATGTTTTGCGTTCTTGTCCCATTTTGTATATATATATATATATATTCTCGGCATTTGATTCACTTTTCTAACTGTCTAGATACATACATACATACATACATACATACTTACTTACTTACTTACTTACTTACACTTGTACGTACGTACTTACACACCAACATGTTTAATTTAGATATAACCAGCGTTACTGGTGTTGCCTTTGACTTTTAGACCTCTGAATTAATGAAGCCAATTCTGTGTCCGTCGCTCTAACTCATTACTTTCCAAAATATATTTGTCAAGGAACACATACCAATATCATCCATTTCTGCTAACCGAAATTCTCATAATTGCAAATAGTCTGTCTAGGATAAAAGAACGTTAGCTGCATTAGATTAGTTGTGAAATGGGAATTAATCAATGTTAGGTAATTACAATGACTATGTTAATTGAATGGTCGTTGTCATCAATACAATATCAATGCATTCCCTTCTACATTTATTTGGCCAAACAACCGACCTCACCTCCGCTCGTTAGTGATTGTTGTTATTGCAAATAGGGGCTGCTTTGTAGTCTTAAATACCGATCAAATTCAAAAGCCGTAACAAAATAATGACTTCATTTTAGATATTTACTAATGTTGATGCACTAGTTTTACACAAAGAAGCGATTTCTGAAATCTAAGCGTAATCATAGGTGACAAAAATCTGTGTATTTCATGCCAGTGTTTTGAGAAAACAATATTTTTATATTAAAAATATAATGCAGAATCTCTTGAACGAAATCTTGTAAATACATATCCATAGGAGAAGTAAACGCTGTCCGCATACATTGACAATGCTTTTGATACCCACTGAAAATTTCACAGTATATATGTCACATAAGTTAAAACACTGCAGTTTTCAATTACACTCATAAGTTGTCTGTTAACAATATAACTTATAAAATGGCTTTTACTTCTTTGCAATGGGATCAGTCAAAGGAGAAGCGCCCGTATACCTTTTCAGTGGGTATGGAATAATGTGAACAAAGAACTGCTTTGAATCTTGCAACAATGAGGTTGGTTCGCCATTTTCGTTATTTGTCAGTGGTATGGCAGAGAAAGTAACTTAACTATCTCTACTTTGCTTGGCTGTTTCCAGAAGTAAGTATCTAATACGAAGTACAATTACCACCTTTCCACCCACGAAAGAACAGGTCAATACATTTGCAGCATCCATGGAGCTGCACAGGATACTGGATAATGGTTTAGTATAACAGTGTCTCAACCTGCGGATTTTTGTAAGGGTTTACTCCCATGGCCTTTTAAAAAAGTTTCGGTAAATTACCCTATAGGGTAGAAGGAATGTATTGTTATAGTGAGAAGATCCAGTTCCACCTTCTCGTCCTTGAAATTTGTATTGGTCTAGTGCAGCAAGCGGAAGGAGCCCAATAGTTACCAGGATACAAGATTTGTATGGAGTTAGCTTCTCTTAGACAACCGGCAAAAGAGCTAAACTGTCTCATCAGCTTTGGGTTCGTTGGTGTCTGTGAGTGACGTTTTTCCGGATCCAATTCCCTGACATGCTAATAAACGTCAGTTGGGACCTTCGCAGGTTCTACTAGTCCGGGTCAAAGTAGATCTACAACAGTAGTGGCTAAAAAATGATTCTATACTCTTCGAAACATAGAACCCCTGAACCAGATCCTTCACTACAAGATGAAGTTGAAAATCATATCCACATCCCTTGTAGTCACCTAAAGCCACTCGAGGGCCAAGCAATGGATTAAGCCTCTTACTCTTATTCACTACAATTAACTGGGGCCATACGACAATCTGTTGCTTTACCAAGTTGTAGCTCTGTTTCTTTTATTTCTTTCTTTCTTTTTTTAATTTACTGTCAATTACAATTACAACTCTCAACCTTCCGTGATCTGAAAACTTATGAGAAAGTTGAGAGACTCTGAAAAAAAAAAAAAGGTAAAGACGATAAAACGTTCATAGTCTCATATTTACACTGACAACTAAAGAGATAATAAAACTGTGTAGAAATCGACTTTTCTAACACAAATTAGAGCTGAAAAATGGTAGTAGATGTTTAGTTGATTCAAGTATTTAATTTTACTTTCCACCTTTTTCTTCTTTTTTTTTTTTTTTTTAATTCAGATATTTTCAAGATTTTTTTTTTATGAAAATGTGGATGTTTTCCTGAATTATTTTGTTTCCTTTCTTATTTTTGTAATGACATAAAACAGAAAAATTCTAATTACGTATTGATCCGTATATTAATGTATAAATGTGCTATATACTTGTCTGCGTATTTTGTGATTACATTTTGTTCCATTATTTATATATCGTCTGCTTTAGACGCTAAAATTAAAGCGCTTTTATTTTTTTAAATAAGAAATTTTCTAAACTAAATACTAGTATTTTATGGGTTTTTATTTTAATGCTAATGCTTTGGGTTTTGTTTTGTTTTGTTTCTTCTAATAAAGAATATTGATAAATCTCGAAATTTAATTCAACTAAATATAAAATTTAATTAGTTTACAATTATCGATTTCTTACTTAGGGACATAAACTACAAATTTATAGAGAAGGGTTACCACAAACTGATATGAGGAAAATAGCCAAACATCTGTATTGAAGTATAGTGATGAAAGGATTAAATAATCATGCTTTTTTCGATCACATTAACAATGTAAGTGAAATGTTCGACTTGAGCCAGTAATATAATTTAGGTTAAGGACTTAAGATTATTTTCTTCACATTGTGCTGTCACACATATGTATGTTATTAGCTACATTTTCAAAGAAGAATCGCTTGTATACAGGTGTATGTCAACTACTTGATGAGGATTCACTTGTACATTCTTCTATATAACAAAGTACTTCCCTATGACGGACTCGCTTACGACTTAATAATTTCAGTGTATTAGAAGAAAAAACACTGGCGTTGAAGTAAATTGAACGCTAGTGAAATTTAAAGCCTCGAGCGATGAACCAGTTGTCACCCAGGATAAGATACAGTATTTGAAGCTGCTCTTATCTGTTCAACTAGAATTTAGTACTAGTCTAATGCTAGTACGTCTTCCTTTCCTTCCAGCTATTACATCTTCGAAGTGCCACTAGGTCAAGTGTAGAACACACAAGACGGTGTCCATAACTGTTGCGACTACATATTCACGCAAAACAATTTGTGAGGACAAGGTATAAGCTACGATGCCATACTTATATGCGAATAACTTAAATAATGCACTCTCTGTAGAGGATCAGTGTTTTTATCTGGGTTTCAAACGTGTTATCTGAAGTAAAATGCCTGTAATTTGCAACCTAAACAACCGTACATTCATTTTAAACTTTGCGTTAGCTTGATTCTGATGCGAAAGATAATATTTTATGATTTGATTCGCTCATGAGACTGCGACCATGCTGGGGTGCCGCCTTAAAGAGTTTAGGGGCGCATATCGCCCCCAGTACTTATTTTTTAAAGCCTGGTATTTATTCAATCGGTTGCTGAGGCATTACTGCTAAGTTACGTAGACGTAAACTAACAGCAAGCAGTGGTCATGGAGAAAGTCATAAACACACACACACACACACACACACACACATATATATATATATATATATATATATATATATATATATATATATATATATATATATATATATATATACACAAACACACACACACACACACACACACACACACAGATATATATATACACTTATATATATATACACTTATATATACACACACTTATATATACACGGCGACTTCTTTCAGCTTCCGTCTACCAAATCTACTCACAATTCTTTCGTGGGGCCGGAGGTGCCGAGGTCCCACGCAGTGGGACTGAACCCGGAACCATGTGTCTGAGAAGCGAGTCTCTTACCACATAACCATCTTCACCAATAATGACCACTCCTTTGTTGAATAATTTCGTTCCAAATCTCCCTGTACAATTCTGGGCATTTGCATAACTGAAACGTATTTCTGATTTACGAATAAATTGGGAATATCTTGAAAATTTCGACACTTCTTATTTCCCTTCAGTAAAATTCTTAACGAAACTTTGGTAAACTAACTTAATTTTATCGGATGATTATAGGTAGACACGATAGAACTTTAACGTATCATATCTTTGCGGAGAAAGCTAACTTTAATACATTTGATTATCAAATTATGATATAAATCATGTGCAATTAGATTCCATCTGTCTTGTGTAAACAGATTACAGTTTGATAGTGAAGCCATGACAAATAAACCTTCACTAATTACGCACCATCTGTCTAGTGTGAACACATTAGTGCTATGCTATGAATCCTATACTAATAAGCCTTATACGAGATATTCTAACCAAAGCTAACAGAGCAAAAAGTTGCCACGTATGTGGAAAATATCTATTTAAATATCAATTTTAGATTACAAGATATTTGTTTCAGTGTATTTGTGTGAAACAATAACTGAGGTTTAGAATATATTCTGCTGATTAATATTGCGTTAGTATTTCATCTTTTCTTGTCCTTGCTTCATTCATCGGATAGTGGTTATGCTGGGGTATCACATTCATGAGTTCAGTCGAATAAATTGACTGCAGTATTTATTTTTTAAGTTTGGTAAATCGGACATGGATATTTTCACGTTCTACTTGCAGAAATAGCAGTGTCTGGGAAAAGGATTAGTCACAAAATCCATTATTTTATACATTAGATTGATAAAATATTAGCTTTGACATTGTTTCAGATTTAAGTGGTCTAATAATGTCTCTGCATTGTTTCATTTTGCCTCAGTGGTTTACAAGAGGAAGTGAAGCTAGCCACCCCTTAAAATGGGCTGACAAGATGCTATGGAAATGGCTTACAATTTTTTTAAATTTGTCCAAATATCATGGGAGAAAGATGCAAAATAAATGTTGTCTTTTCATAAATAAAAACATAACCTGAGCGTCAGAACTTCCAATGCGATTTGAGGGAAGGCTGTTGTTTTGGGTTTTGTCAGTTTGAGAACCGGTGACTTCTTTCAAGACACTAGACATCATATATTTGTAAAGAAAGGGAAATAGGATTTGATACATATGTTGTCCCCCTATAAAATCTAACCCTAAAATCAATTCGATTGCATCAGTAAAATGTATTGAACCAAAATGTGTTGCAGTAGTTTTCTGCCGGATTTGATGAACAAATATTGACTTCTTTTGAAATAAATAAATGTCTGTTCTCCCTAGAATGGGTTTGAACCACTAACTATTCGATAATTACAACAGAAAAGATAAGAAAGTCATAAATCCGCATTTACTCTCATTCTCTCTCTTGTCTTTACGATTGCAAGATCCAGTATAATCAATAGTTCATGTAGATATGGGTTTCACTAGAATGATTCGACTGATCAAGATGGATGCATACAGTCAGCAAACACGAAATGAATGAAAAAAAAGTTATAAATTGCAAATAAGTTACTTGCCTCATTTTTCTCTTTTATTTCCACTTTCTTCTTTTTTTGTTTTTGTTCATCTGAAATAATCTCTCATAATAACCATTTGTATTTGGATACATCTGTTTTTTTGTTTTGCATTAGTGGATTTTTGTTTTCCGAGTTTGTCTTGAGCAGTCAAACTACAAGAGAATCATGGACATTTTGCTACACTGTGTTAGTGAAAATCAGATTCAAAGCATATATTAGTAAAGACTTAAGATTGTATAATGTTATAAATCGATGTAGTTACTTTTATCTATTAAACTAATATCTCTCTCTGTCTCTGAATCTCTCTCTCTCCCTATATATATATATATGTATATATATATATATATATATATGTATATATATATATATATGTATATATATATATATATAAATTTTTCCATCTCTCTACGTCTCTCTACTTATGTTTGAAATATTTGGTAAATGTAAAATTAAACTTGGTGGAAGCACTACCAAAATAGCCAATACTGACAAATGTTTTCTTGGAAGAGAGTCCAATAAATTTTTAGAAATATGAGATGTACTGTTGCAAAGGAAATTATTGAAAATAGAAAGAACCATATACATATCTCAAAATAGAAACACTACGATAAATAGAATGACGGTAGGTCAGCTTGGCTACGATGAAGTTACAGCCAGCAAAGAATATGATACTTGCTTTTAGATCTAACTCGATTAGAAGAAAAATTACTGGAGTGTCCTTACTTATAGCCAAACTTCGATGTGTCTGCTAGAGTTTTTCCTTCTGCATCTGTCTTTCACCATCTTCAAGATAACGCATGCAATGTTAATATATATATATATATATATATATATATATATATATATATATATATATTAGATGTATGACTACTACTGTTGAGTTCCATTCTGACTATCACCATTCAATCTACTTCAGTATGGTGCTTAGCTTAATAATATAGTTAGTAATATATATTATTGATTAAGATATACAGAGCACATGTATGAGCAATTTTGATAAACTTAAAGTTATATCATTTGGGTGTGCATATATATATATATATATATATATATATATATATATATTCCCATCCCCACATTTTCACTTCTTCACACCTACATACACACACACATACGTTAAGACACCAGCATTCTCTCACTCACACGCACCTTCGTTTTGGGATCACTACTACTTCGTTATCTCCCCTTCTTCTTAACTCTCCTATGTGACCCTTCTGCCCGGCATTCGCCATGATAGATCGCTGACCACTACACACATTTTTTCTCTCCTTGTTTCTTTCCGTTTTCCTTTCTGTAGAAGAGCGTAGGCTCGAAACGTTAAAGACTTTCTCAATTCCCGGGCGTTATACTAATACATCTATTTGTTTTCAACACCACCTGTCTTCGTCTGTTGTTTTTTTTTTGTGAATTCTTCCTATGTATAAATATATCTGTTGTAGTATAATATAGTACAGTATACCGTTCCCACTTGGTAAGATTAACCAAAAAGTACACCATCTGATGAGAGATAAATATTATTTAAATACATTATATATTTTTATGCGCTATTAATAGTTTCATGCGATGAAAACAACTCAGACAGCATGTTATAACACCTCTGGTACCTTCACACGATCCTGAGGCTCTGCCCACATTGCATAACAAGCTAAAACAGGACGATAAGGTAAGAGAAAATACGAGAAAATGTGAGAAGGTAGTATGTGTAATACGTGGAAGGCTGAAAGCACCATAAAACAAAGAAAAAAATAACTGAAAAAAAAACCGTAGGAAGATTAGAATTATATCCTCTTCGACTGTAAAGTCATAAGGCTGAATGGACAGGGATCTAAAGCTGTTCAACCTAGGGAGGGTGGTATTTTCAAAATTCGCCAACAGAAACATATCTATATGCTTTAGAACTAGAATTCAGCCTGTGTCGTTGGGTTCTTAAACCTGAAAAACGGATCTGTATTTTTTCAGCTACGCATAGCTTACATTTTCTGATCCGTTGGACTTTTCAACTATTTTCCATTTCATTATATGCAGTGTAGCGTGAGTATGTATATATATATATTATATATATATATATATATATATATATATATATATATATATATATATATATATATATATATATATATATATATATATATATATATATATATATATATATATGTATATATATACACAAAGACATACACACATACGCATTCACACACATACACAGATATATATATATATATATATACATACAAAAATATACACACACAAAGCACTAACACTTATATACATATATATATGTGTGTGTTTATTACACATGTAAGCACGGACACGTTGGAGTTCAAATATATATACGCACACACACACACACACACACACACACACACACATATATATATACAACATTAAATCTTGTCTGGATAATATTCAATAAGTATAGATATGCATATATATTTGTACACGTATATGAGAGCGAAGAGGGATGACACAGAGGAGAGGAGGAGGAGAAGGAGGAGGAGGAGAGGAGGAGGAGGACGAGAGGAAGAGGAGGAGAGGAGGAGGAGGAGAGGAGGGGTGGAGAGGAGGAGGAAGAGGAGAGGAGGAGGAAGAGGAGAGGTGGTGGTGGAGAAGCTGGTGGAGGAGGATCTGGTGGAGGAGAAGCTGGTAGAGGAGGAGTTGGTGGAGGAGGTGACGGAGGAAGAGGTGGAGGAGGTGGCGGAGGAAGAGGTGGTGGAGAAAATGAAGATGAAAAATAAAAAAGAAAACAAGTTTACGATGATGATGATGATGATGATGATGATGATGATGATGATGGTGATGGTGATGAAGATGATGATGATGAAGTAGAAGAAATAGGAAATGAAGATAGAGAGAAGACGATGATGCTCTATGGAGGTTAATTAAATTATCGGACAGAATTGCAAGCTGTTTTTTTGGGGGGGTTTTTTTGTATTTGTTATTGATATCTTTACTCATTTGTTTTCCTCTTGTTCCAAGCAGTAAAAAAACCACAACAAAAAAAAACGAAACAAAACAACACGAAAACAAAGACCATTACAGGAATTGTTATATTTCGTCGGCTGTATTGGATCTGCATTCACACATTTTGAGAAAAGAGTAGAGCAAGGGAAGTTATTATACGAATATAATATCAGCAAATTGTACAAGAATATTTTACGCAATTTCAAAAATCTGATAGAGGGAGAACTGTAAGATATGTATGTATAACAGTAAATCTAATATATTTTATATCATTTACAGAATAGATTCTAAACATTTTTTTTTTCTGTCTAGCTCTAGTACATCGGTTACGGTTGAGTAATTTTGTGTAACTTTTGTTATATCGAAAAATCTATAACGTCCATCTTTTATTCTGACTGAAGGGGAATTATATAATTATTTCTCTTTTATTTGTGCTTATAAGATTTCGTAATCTATTGATAATATATTTTTTCGGGATGTGGGCATTTTATACGTATTTTTCTTCTTTTTCTTCTTTTGTATTTGTGTATTTGAGTGAATTGACTGTTCTCAGAATATCTTTCATTTTTTATTATCATTATCATTTATCTGTACATTATTATTATTATTGTTGTTGTTGTTGCTGTAGTTGCTGTTATTATTATTATTATCATTATTATTATTATTATTATTATTATTATTATTATTATTATTATTATTATTATTATCATTATTATTATTATTATTATTAGTAGTATAAGATACATTTATCTTTACCTTCAATATATAAAATCATTTTCTTCTCTCCATGTCTGTTCTTACATTACCATTGTATCAAGGATTTTCCAGATAATACTTGCTGGGTCAGATTTCTGTACTATACTCACTCGCAGATCAAGGACTAGTTTGCCAGGTTTGCTCACAAGTTCTTCGCCTCAGTCCCCATGCCCTCAATGATAATTTATGGGATTATGACTTTGTTAGCTTTTCTTTTCTGTATTTGATTTCATACTTCAAGTGAGTATAATACAGTATCTCTTTTCTCTTTTTCTTCACTGTGTTATGAAATGGGAATGCTAGGTCTATAACAACACAGCATTTCGTGTTTTTAATCAATGATTACAGTATTCAGCTGACTGTGTTCTTTTATTTCAGTATGTATAGAAACCGCCAATAGCCTTGCCTTATCTTTTCAGAGCCTTCTATTTGTATTCCTACAGAATGGTGATAGCTGTTTTCTGTGCGTGCAAAACTGAATCTGTTGTAAAATATATTCTAAGCTACCTCTGAAGATTGCCATTCAGAGTGAATATTCGAATCTTTGCACATTTTATATTTGAGTAAACAGTCCTATTAATCTATCATTCTCTTGATACAAGTTACCCTTAGGGCCTCTTCCTGTGTTGCTGAAACCATTTCCTCGGTTTCTTTAATCGGAGACAGCTGTGCTTGTCATCCGTTATCTCTGTTGTCTTCTTTTTATATATTGAATGCTATTGACTCTCTTTAACCCTTTTTCTTCTTTTCTAGTATAACCAACTAGTTCACATTTGACCAGAACTACATAGTTCTTTGCATTGTGAGCCGCTTCCATGTTTTCCTATTGATAACTTTCAGTTTAGCCTCTCCCCATTTAATAAATCCTATTCCTTACTTCATTACTTCATTATCCATACTAACCTCAACTTCATTGTTTGCCTGATTTTTCTCAATTTTTTTAATTTTCTTCATTCTACGAAAATCTTTGCTTGTGAGAACTTCTTTTGTTTCTGTAGTTTCGAATTTTATCACTTTCCAATATTTTAAGATAGTTAAATTCTACTACTTTTAATGATTTTATATTCTAATTATTTGATACATTCCAGCACTTTTTAATGTATTTTCCTTGTTTCATCTCAATTTTAAATGTCTTCTCGATGTTAATACTAAATTTTCATAGAGTTTATATTAAGGAATCCAGTTAATTCCTGTCTTTGCCTTAAAGATATAAATCATCTGCAAACAGGAAATGATTCACTACTTCCCTATTCTTCTCCAACGAGCATTTTTCGTTAATTTTGTTTAGTATAATCAATAAGGACATTGGTGCGATTGCAAACAGAATATAAGAGAACCAGTCCCATTAAAAGATTTTGTGATCTGTATATCTGAAAATCTTTAACATCCAGAAATTACTAATTCTATTCTCAAAAGTCTCGTTACACTTTCTAACATCCATATCAATATAACGTTTCTTGAGATTTTCAAGTTCTAAACACCACTTGATCCACGAGTCTGGATCAGATTATACGTTTTATTTAAATCGATCAGTGCGATTTTTTTAGTTGCTAATTTCCTTCTACAACACTTCAATACCTTTATTCTTCAGTGTTAATTGCGTTTTCGTTCTTTTGCTCTTTTTCGATAGTTGTTTTGTTCATCGGATATTATGTGTTTCTCACATACATGTTATTTGTTCTGAAATTATATCTGCTAAGAGATTTTATATAAAAGGTGTACTTGTATTTGCTCGGTAATTTTCAATTTCTATTCCACTATCAAGCAAGTCAATCCGCTCGTTAACCAAAGTAGTACATACTCCTTTCACACGCACAGTAGTGTGTCATGTAAACTTAGAAGTTCTTTCAAGCATGGTCTCTAAGTCACTTAGACAAAACCTGGTCGAATAGATTTCCACATCCCTGCCTTTTTAAAAATTGCTTTTGAATATTTACTTTCGTTATAGGAAATTTTTTTACGCCTCTTCATTTTATTTCGACTTTTCAATTACCGCTTCCACTGTTTAACTGATTGGCATTGTGTTTCTCATTGTTTTCTTCATCGCCTGTTATGTTATGACTTATTTCCTTTGAGAATATTAACTAGAGGTTTCTGTTTTGGTTACAAAATGTGATGTTCCTCATTTTGGCTGATTCCCTCTTCGTAAGTTCGTTTTCGGCACCTTTTCCATTACTCACTACTTTAGTTCTCCGATAGTAATTCCAATTCCTTTTTGTTTCCTGATCTGACACATTTCTTCTAATATGTTATTCTCTTCTTTTCAAATTCATGAGTAGTAAACAAAAAAAAAACAACAAAAGAGCTCATTTTCCCAGTTGAATAGGTACCATAAGTAAAACATGGTTTCAGGATAAAAAAGAAAAGAATAAATTTCATTTTAAGTAATTTAAACGACACCATTAACGATAACAACAACAAGAAAATCTCAAGGGAAAACTTAGAACAGTTTTCGATTAGAGCAGTTCCAGTCTTACTTTATTTGCTACCGTAATGTCCAATCGATGGGCTCCAAACATGAATGAAAAGGCGAAGAAAAAGTCTGCCTGAAAGAGTAACGTGAGAAAGAAAATCGCCTTTATGATTTAGTCTCTCATTGAAAAGTGAGCAAAACGAAAGTAGCATATATATCTATCGTCCACGCCACAACAGCCTTTCGCTTACCAACTAAAAAGAAATTGCAGACAGCTCTTGCCAAGCGTCGAATAATAATTTCCCATTTGCTGAAGTTGAACCACGGAACTGTACGCATAACGGTATTCGAAACAGAGAACACGACGAAAAACTGTATTGAGCAGGTGCGCTACACACTTACCGAGAGGATCGTAGCTCAATGTTTGTTTGGGCCGTATAAAGGATATTGACAAATTGTCACATTTCTGTTGTAGTGTGGAGAGGTGACAAACGCGAAAGCAACTAAGAACGATATGTAGTTCAGTGGATTTTATATGAATATACGATTCCCTGGAGAGCATAAAGCCATTCTGGAGTTGGGATCGAGTGTGTTTGTGGAAGGAAAAAAGAATCGGTAAGACTAAACGGTATCGAACAGAAAGCCCTGCTAATACATGCGCAAAGGTCAGTAAAAGAGAGATCAGCAAAACTGCAATTGCTACTACTACTACTACTACTACTACTACTACTACTACTACTACTACTAATACTAATACTAATACTACTACTACTACTACAACAACAACAAAAAAGCTATAAAACTACAAAATAAACAGTCCACAGTAGCTGCTATTCTTAGGACATCAATCGCTACAGCACTGGAAATAACGGATGAGATTACTTCGTTCTTAGATGTAAGAGCAAAAAGGCAGGAAATCGATCAGGAATACGACCAGGAGGACAATGACTAGGAAGACAAGGACGATGACTTTTAAAATTCCTCTCTACCTACGAATTATACCACGCTAGCTTTTAGCAATGATATGGAATATTCACAATGTGGTTGAAAGACACTGATAATAGATATTGAAGTGGTAGAAAACCTCCAAAATAAAGAGCCGGATAAAATAGTTAGCATGAAGAAAAGTGAAGAGAGACTAGCGCCTCCTTCAGAAGAAACTCAGTTCAAGGTGTGCACCTTTACTTGGTGAGAATATCCAAAAATTGCCGATAGATTACTGACCATCAAGCGAGGGAGATAAAGATCGAATAGATGATATTGTGGCTTTAAAAACAGCCGTCCAAAACCTATATATTTTGGCAATCAATGAAACTTGGATACCTATTTACCCAATTTCAAGTACTAAAACATTTACGGAAACAAGAAAAATATAGCCAGGTTTGTATGTTAGAAGCCCTGATATAATTTATATAGCAGTTTTGCAACGCAACACCGTGCGAGTGAACTTTTTTAAATTATACACTTTTCAATTATATTTATGTTTATATTTAATCATCTACATCTAATAATTTTATAGAAGTTCAAAAATTTTAACATCTAAATCTATTGTGTAACGTCTATAAATCTTCCATTATTTATATACAATTCGTTTATACATCCTCACATGCTTTTGTATCATCATTGTAAGAAATCTATTGTATGTGTGATGAATAATTTGATCCGGCAAGCAGGATAAAAGAAATAATTATTAAATCGTTATTATTTTGTGTTAGTCAAGGCGGCGAGCTGGCAGAAACGTTAGCGCGCCGGGCGAAATGCTTAGTGGTATTTCGTCTGCCGCTACGTTCTGAGTTCAAATTCTGCGGAGGTCGACTTTGCCTTTCGGGGTGGATAAATTAAGTACCAGTTATGTACTGTGACTGATCTAATCGACTGGCACCCTCCCACAAATTTTGTGCCTTGAGAAGAAAAGATTATTTTCTGCTAGTAATCACCAAGATCGTTGTTGTTGTTATTATTATTACTAATAACAACAATAATAATATAATAATAATAATATCATTATTTCTATTATCGATATTTTTAATATTAATATTACCATTACTTTTACTATTAATACTATCAATATTTTCGATATAAACAATATTATTATTCGTAGTAATATTATTATCTTTGTCATTGTTATCGTCATCGTCCATCTTGATCATCATCATTATTGCTATCATTATTTTTGCTTTTTTGTAGTTGTTGGTGTTAGTGACGTTTCTGCTGTCGTCGCTGTTTGTAATGAACGGATGCATGTAAGAGACCTCCAGGGAAAGATTCCAGTTACCACCATTAATTTGCTGGTGAGGAATATTTTTTTCTCTTATTTTGCCAACAAAGGCTTTTAGAATATTTGAGCATCCACTCCATTACCCTGAGGTTGAATAATAAGATTTATCCTTGTACATTTTATATACCTTATATTTTTGTAAACACTTTTTTTTGTTCGTGATTTAATATCACTTCCTTTGGAGAAGAGCGAAGACCTGCTAGCCACGAATACGGTAGCAAGGAAGACGCCAGAAAACATCTTGGAAACAATTTTCAGAATTTTGTTAACAAAAACACGGATTTAAAAATATCAAACAAAAGGAAATAACGACAAATAAACATACAAAGCGTATTTGTGAATACAGACACTTATACTTTAACAAATAGAAATGAAGAAAAACAAGCATTGGCTAGCGAAGAGAAAGACTCGCTGGACGTGTGTCAAGTCAGAGAAAAGAAAAAAACATTTAGAATATGTCTTATCACAAAAGTAGTGCCTCGTTGCGTAATGAATTTTTCTAGATAAAAAACAAACAAGTGATATACCTCTGCTTCTCAAAAAACTGATGGCGTTGCCACATGCTTAAGAAGCTGTTAGAGAAAATCCTGACCTACATGAAACATGATGTGTACTCTATCGACTGCTGGTGAATGCGTGGACATATGTATCTGGTCTTTTATATTCACAACAAAATGAGAATCAGGCGGAACTGAAATGGTGCATCAGATACCTTCGCATATAATGACAGTGCAGATTTAGGAAGAAGAAAAGCAAATATCATGCTTAGGAAAATCTGAACAGCATTTTTTCTTAGTTGGTCATTACTTGTGTCGTACAGTGCGAGAAAGATGTGCACGTAGAAATAACAGGAAATGGTTTGGGGTGCGTGAGGTATGGAAATGCAGGTACTGATGCCCCAATTTAATACCACACCAGTTTCTTCTAGTGGTACGTTATTGTGATTACAGTAGGGGAAGACCGTCGTGCTATTGGTGCAGATTCGAAAGCTAAGTTGTTAAACGTATGAAGGTAAAAGCCTCTTGGCAGCTTTCTGACTAGAAATACAAGGGAATAGGATACGAAGGCGGGGACAAGGACAACAACAGAAGCAGCGACTTCTTTCAAATATGAAGTTAATACGTCGATAAAATTCTATTCTAACCATTTTTATTCTCATTGAGTGTGTTGTACTTTCTTTAGTTCAATAGTAGGTCTGAGTTTCGTCTAATTCTCTTGTATCTGTTTCTTAATCTAGCATAACTTTATGTTACTCAGTTTTGCTAGTTTTTGCATATCAACGTTTGCGTAGGCGCTTTGTTCTAAACCAAATTCCATATCACTTCCTTTAATGAATCTCTGTCATACTGTTTCCAGATGTTGTTGTTTTTTTTTTAATATCTGATTTGTACAACTTGAAGTATTTCACGTAGAAAAGATAGCATTTGTATCGCAATAGAATTAACAGACTGATGACAGAACAGAATTAGGAAATGGATTATCTCGTTTCAATAGAAGCTTATTGAACAAAATCTAGGAAAAGTTAAAACTAGAAATAAATCCGCTAAGTTTTTCATAGTCTAAAAATGTACACACAAAACTGAATAAGCATGTTTTTGATACTTTTTTTCCATAAATGGACCAGGAAATCCATACCAGACAACATTTGAAGCTGCTTCTTAGATAACTAGACTTAATTTAGTGGTTTATCACGATTTAATTACGGTAATTATTCGCTGGGTTTTTCGGTTTTTCTCGTTAAATTACGGATCCTTTGGTTTCGCTTCTTTATTTAAGGGGTAACGGAAACATGTGGTTATAAGGTTCATTTCCTATCAAAGAGAAAACAATGAGATCTCATTTAAACAATTTGTGTGCATTGCGTACATATCGTGCATCGATAAGTTTGTGTGCAGAACAATGGAATTTACCATGCAATGTTTCTGTTTATCAACTACATTCATGGCGAGATTCGTTCCGCTGTCTTCCTTTGAGTAGAACATTCAAAGTTGATTGCTATAGTAATTGTATTTACTCGCTACATATATTATTTAATATTAATTGTAAATGGTTGCGTGGCAGAGACTGATGTATAACTTTCAACTATTCATAGCCAATAAAATAAGTAACAGTCAAGTACTTGGTTGATTCAATCGAGTATACAAGTTTATGGTTCTGGTATCAAAGTAAGTAATCAATATTTACTACATTGATTGTTGTGAGTACAGTGGTACAATAGTTAGAGAGCACAGTACAGCAACAGTTGAAGTCTCGACACACTGAAATATGGTTAAATTTAGCCAAAATCTAAGAGAATTCGCTTCATAATACACAGAAAATTATGTTGGGAAACGCTTACTTGTCACAAAATTTTATTCATCGTTTCGTAGAACACTGGTATAACACCAACTGTTCGGATGCTGATGGTCCGGAACCACTTATCATACGTACTGATTCACGAAGAGGAATTTCAAATTCCCAGCTGTATATATAAAATGTAGTCGTTAGTTATGGCCGGTCACGTCTATTATTGCTCTAAACAATATAGGCAATCCACAATATCTGCTGACCAGAGGCACATGTCCTCCGTTCTAATGGAGGTAAGAAAAATATCTTAGTCAACATGGTGATGAAAATAGAAAATATCTGAAATGAAATTCTCAACCTGAAAACCTCCTTTAGGAGAGACGTTCTTATCTTCTTTTGAACGGTTCCTGTTCTGTCCAAAAACGGCCACAAGTGGAACCATTAAAGCTCCGTCTCTCCCAATTGGTGTTTTCGCTTCGACGAATTTCGTTATAGGGATCTTTCTTTGTTGTTCAAATACATTCCACTGAACAGCCAGAATAATTTTTGCTATCACAGTTTCCTTTCCTTTATACACACGCATACACAGCCACCCACACACATATGTATGTATGCATATAAGTATTACATATATACACACATACACTCACAGACACATATATTATATTATGTTATATTATATATTAAATGTATTATAATATAGGTGGACTGTTAGCATTTAAAACCTACATATACATACATATGTATATACATGTATATATATATATATGTATGTATATACATATATATGTATATGCATATGAATGATTGTATATTTATATATGTTAATGCATGCATATGCATACATATACAAATATAGGTATATATGTATATATATATATATGTGTGTGTGTGTGTGTGTATATATATATACATATATATATATATATATATATATATATATATATATATATATATACATACATATATAAATAAATATATATATGTATATATGTATATATATATATGTATGTGTATATATATATATATATATATATATAGTTTCATGTAAAATCTGTAGAAATCAGTAATTAATATTTATAAACACGTAGAGGATTTATCCGTTCGAAATTGAGAATACGCTCGGTTTACTAGTCAGAGTTTCGTCATCTTCCATAGTGAGGATATCTGTGTAGAAACGAAGTGAATCATCCATCAGAATCGTGTGTGAATGCATGCTTTGTGTATGTATTGTGTGTGTGTTTGTTTGTTCTTCCGTGTGTATTCCTGTGTGTATGTCTGGGTGGGTGTGTTTGTATGCGTGTTTGTTTGTAGCTGTTAGTGTGCGTGTGTACGTGTGTAACAGTGAGGCTTCAGTGCTCATTGAGGATGCGTGTTCTGAAATGCGATAAAGCATGTTAGTTGTATATATGGTACAAAATATTGTTCAACTATTGTGAAGGTTCAAATATAGCTATATTATTGACAATACATTCAGTACAATAAGGTTCATCATTTATAAAAGGCGCTAAAAAGGTCGTTCTTTGACACAAAAACGCATACCAAAATGCATTGCATGTACATTCAACTTCAAAGCATTCACATCTTTCTACGAGGAATTTTTCATTGCTATCTCTGGATTCAAATATACAATACCAAACAAAGCCAAACCGCTACCGGACCGCTCCATTATAGTACTACTAAACATCAAGAGAAAGGAATTGCAAAATTGGATACAAATAAGCAAAGAATAGGAGGAAAGGATAACAGAGACCAGATGAAGATACATTAGTGACAGAGGGAGAAGAAGAAGGAAAAGAGAAGCCAAAAAACAAAAACAACAACATAAATAGAAACAGGAGGGAATCGAACAAGAAGGAACGAAGATATATCAACATGTGGCTTATAAAGATAAACTAGAAATATTTGCCCTCGAGGTTGTAGATGCTATTTTACTGAACCGTATTGATTTCGATCGAAACATAACTAACATTTCCATTGCTTATAAGCAGCCATCATATACAAAATATTATTTTCTGCAGCGATTGCTGTTTCATTGAATTCGAATTCTTCCCCCGAGGGGATATAGGTTTGCATCGGACTTAATGAATCGAGTGATTCTTGGTGGTAAAAACTGCTATGAATACTAAGGTAGCTCTCCTTCCTGACTAAATCGATACTTTATGAATGTTGGTAATTTTTTAAAGAAATCACCACATGTAAAGGGTGACAGATATTTTAAAACTATAACAACAACAACAACAACAACAACAAACTTTTTAAAATATCTAGCTCAAACATAAAGTCAACATTAATTCCGTGTCTTCAGTTTAAAAGTTTTCAATTGTACTCATTTATATACATCTAAATTTTCTGTTATTTTCTCCCCTCGCTGTTATGTACACAAAACAAATATATTCTTATGCACTTCCATAAACAAATTAAGATATTCTATATACCGAATCTCACATGCAAATACCCACAGATACATATATCATCATAAACATAGTTGCCATGATCATTATTACTATCATTAATAAGACAGGGACCTGGCAGAATCGTCAGCATACCAGATAAAATGCTTAGCGGCGTTTTATCTGTCATTGCTCTCTGAGTTCAAATGCAACCGTGGTCGATGTTGCTTTTCATCTTTGCGGGCTTGAATAAGTGGTTACCAATTGAACACTAGTGCCGGTGAAATCGACTTAACTCCTTCCCCGAAATCACTCGCCTAGTGCCAACATTTGTAAACAGTTTTATTATTATAATAATTATTATTATTATTATCTAAGGCGGTGTACTGGCAGAATCATTAGCACGTCGGGCGAAATGTTTAGTGGCATTTCTATTGTCGCTGCATTCTGAGTTCAAATTCCACCGAGGTCCACTTTGCCTTTCATCTTTTAGGGGTCGATGAGATAAGTACCAGTTATGCACTAGGTCGATATAATCGACTAGCCCCTTACCCCAAAATTTTGAAGGCTTTGTGCATAGAATAGAAATGATAATAATAATAATTACTATTATTACTATTATTATTATTATTAGTAGTAGTAGTAGTAGTAGTAGCAGCAGCAGCAGCAGACTTCTTTCTAGCATATTGGATGTCCACCTAGTGGTCATCCCTCCATATACGCATATATATATATATATATATATATATATATTTAGAGGGGAATTCACAAAAAAAACAAAAGCAAAAGACGAAGACAGTTGATGTAGACAACAAACAGATGTATTAGTTTAACGCTCGGGAAGTGAAAAAGTCTTTAACGCTCTTCCACAGAAACAAGGAGAAAAACTAAAGAATGTGTAGTGGCTAGCGATATATCAATACGAATGAGTAGACAAACGAAAAAGGGCACTCAACAAATAGATTACAAGAGTTTGATTCAGAATCTTTGGTACTTTCAAGCGCGTGACTAGTCTTCGGACATTGGAGTCTGAATGAGAGTTCGATTAAAAAGAGTCCATGTTTATAATACGGTAATGGTTGTCTCTTTATTTCAAACTCTTGGTCAGACGATCGTGAATGGCGCTCAACACAGTTTGGAGTAATTGTACGAGTGAGTAGACAAACGGTTATAATTTGATTATCAATTGCTCCAAACTCGGTTGAGCGCCATTCACGAACGTCAGAGCAGCAATTTGCAATGGAGAGACAACCATTACCGTATTATGAACATTGACTCTCTTCAATTGAACTTTCATTTAGACTCCAATGGCCGAAGACTGGTCACACACTTGAACGTGGTAAGGATTCTCAATCAAACAGTTTTGATCTATACATGTAACTTCTAATCCACAGAAAACGAAAACAATTGAGGCGAAAACTATTATCATATATATATATATATATATCATTTATTTAGTTATGTATATATATATATATGAGTGTATGTATAATATGAATAAATATATTGTGTTGTGTGTGTGTGTGTCTGTGTGTGCGTGTGTGTGTGTGTGTGTGTGTGTGTGTGTGTGTGTGTGTGTGTGTGTGAAGGCGTGCACTGCACAGAACAAAGCTAGAAAATAGAATACGAGTAAGCAAAATAAATTCAGACGTGAAAAGACCGAGATACACAGTATGAGAAGAATCACAGGTGCAATAAGTTTGTGTGTTTATGTGCGTGCGCACGCGAGCGTGTATGTGTGTGTGTGTGTGTGTGTGTGTGTGTGTGTGTGTGTGTGTGTGTGTGTGTGTGTATGCATTCACACATATATGTTTTTTCTGCTCCTTTTACTTGTTCACGTTTAAAAAGCAATATCAGACATTTCATATCTAAAAAGCGGTTTTCAAAATTTACGGTTTTTTCGATCTTTTAGTTCTTGGTTTTGGGTAAACAGTCCTAACTTTTTATTTTGGATATGTGCCGAAATATTTTTCTGATCTATACATGTGAAATTTATAAACATGCATAAACATGCATTCATTATAACACATATTGATATGCATTTACATAAACACACACACACACACATATATATATATATATATATATATATATATATACATATACATGTTTGTATGTATGTATAAGTATGACATTGGTTTCAAATTTTGGCACAAGACCAGCAATTTCGGGGAAGTGGTAAGTCGATTACAATGACCTCAGTGTTCGAATGGTGCTCATTTTTTCGACCTCGAAAGGATGAAATACAAAATGAATCTCAGTGGGGTTTGAACTCAGAACATACAGATGGCGGAAATATCGGAAAGTATTTCGCCTGGGGCGCTAACAATTCTGCTGGCTCGCCGCCTTATATGATCAGTTGGGACTTCTTGATTTCTGGGGATGGCCGGCGTGGAGTTGTCCCTTATTTACTATTACTTATAGGCCTGTTCTCACTCGGAACGGGAGTACCTCACCGGGTCCGATCTATGGGTTAAATAGGGTAGAGGAGATTGTGGTTATTTTGACAAAGCTGTGGTGAAGGAAACTCTTCTAGGAGAAATATACTCTGACAGAAACCTTGCAGTCAAAATAGTGCAATGCTTGTCACTGTAACCTGCTTGCAATGCGTGTCACTGTAACCTACTACGACGACCAAAATGCGGTGGTATTGTCTATATAATCCAATTATGTAGAAATGTTTTTGCTTATCTGTGAGGGCTATCATCTGAAAAGATGAAGCAATCGTCATGTATATAGACTGACACACACATACAGACAGATAGATGGCTAGTCAGACGTACAAACAGAAAAACTGACAAGCAGACAGACTGATTGAGGGAGAAAATGAGACAGAGGGACAACGGAGAAGAAAACTAAAGAGAGGTTGTCAGACACAACGACAGTTATAAAAAAAGATTTCGAAAAACTTAATAAACGAAATATAGTGCGAGAGAAGAAGACAAATAGAAGCAACTATGCCATTTTACTGAATCAGCAGAACACTGTTGTTAAACAGAAACGTGGTACCGAAGCATCAGCTTGATGTTGAAATCACGTTAATTCTTTTATTGTCTCGATAGGAATTCTTCAATGAAAATATGAAATAATATTGATGCCTTAAAGCACTTTAAAAGTTTAGACTCTACGTTTGCATCTTTTCCAAATCATTTTCTTTTATCGCATTAAAATTTAACGATTTCTAATTTCGTACACGACCATCTGACAACACTGTTCATATTTTAGCAATAATTACTGAATTAGCCTAATATATTTCATAACATGAATTTCATTGTATATGTTGCTTTAGGTGAACTGACATCACTTTCAGTAAATGAAGTAATACTGGAAAGCTCTGCTATTATATCATCGTCTACCTTATTTCGGACAAATTCTGGATATACGAGATGCAAAATGAGAGAATGCGGAATGTGTGTGTGTGTGTGTGTGTGTGTATGCGTGTGTGTGTGTGTGTGTATGCGTGTGTGTGTACATATACACACACATATACATAGACAGTTAACTATACGTGCAGATTGACATAAGTACCTACCTACCTGCATACCTACCTACATATATACATACATACGTGCATGCAAACATACATACATACATACATACATATATACATACATACATACATACATACATATGCAAATATTCTTACAATCTTCTTTTCTTTCGCAGGTTTCAGATATTGGAGAGTGACCAGGCTCCGGATGAACCGGCATATGCTCTTTAGGGAACTAGTCGACCATATTGGAGATTCAAATTTTTAGTATTTGGTGCATATTTTAAAAATCGCTAATTGGTACTAGACATAAGAAAACTCCTTTCATTGCTAAGTCATTTAACCATAAACGTTACACACACATACACAAATACACAAATATTTAGTCACGTGACGAAAATAAGGAAGAATAAATAATCTCTAACCAAATGCATGCATATACACACACACACACACACACACACACACACACACACACACATATATATATAAATATATATATATATATATATATATATATATATATATATACATACTTGCATACATATATGTACGCACGTTACATACATACATACGTACGGACAGACGGACATACAATTTTGAAGTCAAAGTCAACCCTTAAATTTAAGGGTTGACTTTGACTTCAAAATTTCGACGATCGTTGCTATCGTCAGACAGTCTGAGGATCCATCCCTGAGTGAAACTTCGAAATCACTCTTAACCATATCCTTATATAAAAAAAATACAGAAACAAATGTTATTCTACTTAAATGTATTGACTGATCCTTCTCTACATGTCTTTATATAGCTATACATAAAAACAAGCAATAATATATATATATATATATATATATATATATATATATATATATATATATATATATATATATATATATATATATATATATATATATATATATATATATATATATATATATATATTTTCATTTATAAATATGTACAATAAATATAACATTTTTATGAAACTTTATAAAAAGAAAAGATATTTGGTGATTCAAACGATTATAGTTGAAATGTTCTGTTTGAAACTAATATATTTGTTCCGTGGTAATGTTTCTAGTCAACCTTAAACAGACGCTATTCAAATACAACCTCCAAACATGTTTACTTGGTAAACTCTGAGAAAGAAACAAATAATACATATTGAGCTTGTTTATGTGAAATAGAATTCACAAATATACTTAATAAACACGAGGTAATAACCGATGCTTTTGAAGTCGTTTTAATTGAATTATTTAAATTAGTGCCTCTCTCTCTCTCTCTCTCTCTCTCTCTCTCTCTCTCTCATTCTCTCTCCTACACGAACAGTCCCTCTCTCTTTCTCTCTCACTTTCGCTCTTACACGGACACACATCCATACACACCATCTCTCTCTTTCTCTCTCTCCCTCTATCTTTCTCTCTTTATCTCTCACTGTTACATGGGCTTATACTCACATTCATACGAACATACAGATACACTCATCTTCTCAGTGTATCTATATGGTCTTACGCAATTTTATTATTATTATTGTTGTTGTTGTTGTTATTATTATTATTGTTGTTGTTGTTGTTGTTGTTGTCATTATTATTGTTGTTTGTTTTTGTTTCTTTTGTTTTTTGCTTTCATCTTCATTTAGGCAAAAACATTTCTATCGTCATCATATTTTTTTTGTTTTTATGAATGGAAATAACATATTACTAAAATAAATGGATTAAACACGCAGTTAAATATACGAAGGAGACTACGCAAAATATTCCCTATCCACCCAAAATACCCCCCACCCTACCCCTCGAAAAAAAAAAGAAAAGCAAGATACAATAAAACAAGTATTATAAATAATTGCGTAGTGCTACTTACAGAAGAAGAGTTTATGAAAGTATTTTACATCACTATGTAATATTGCTAATGGAATTTCTATAGTCTTTTTAATATTGTCAGTTCCGTAAATAGAAAGGGAAATAAAAAAATTCTAGAAATAAAGGGAGACTTTCCGATTTGTTAATAAGTATATTGGTTGCCAAAAAATGAGAAATTTTTCCTGTTAAAAACCTTTTAATAATGTCTGACATTGAAAGAGCAAGCAGGTGTTAACATTTAGATCATACTCCATAGATTTGGACTACGGGGTTTATGAGACACATTCTTACTAGTATATAATTCTCTTCCTCTTGATCTCGACTAGTATTAATATTGCTATTATTGTTGTTATTATTATTATTATTATTATTATTACTATTATTACTATTATTATTATTATTATTATTATTATTATTATTATTATTATTTTCATCGTCATTGTTGTTATCTCTTACTGTCTATTATCTATGGCATAAATATATACGTTCCAAATAGATCTTCTGTACAAGCTAGCTAGTCACTCATCTCAATTTGGTACTTACGTGTTCTAAGCTGTCGTATAATGAATGGTAATATTGGGTAAATATTATTCTATAGGAAGCAGGCAGATATATAAAAGGAGATACCCATAATAAAAATGGCAATCTAGAGCATATATATATATATATATATATATATATATATATACATACACATATATACTTATACTCACACATATATTTTCATATATTTTATGATATCCTTTAAGCATAGCGATGATAATAACCGGTTGATAGAACTATATATATATATATATATATATATATATATATGTATGTATATGAGAATGGACAGAAAAAGACGGAGAGGGCGGGAGAGAGAGTTATATGGATATACATGTGCATATATATGCATGTGTGTACGTATGTTTGTGTATATATATATATATATATATATATATATATATATATGGGAGAATATACAAATAATAACAACAGACGAGGACAGGTGGTGTAAATAACAAAAGTATATATTAGTATGACATATATATATATATATATATATATATATATATACATATACACAAACAAAATATATACAATTCATTCACTAATAACATTTTTGCCTCTAGCTAGTATAATTTCTGATGCCTTTTATGAAGGATATCAGCGTATAATTTCATACATCTACAAATATCTGTATATATTAATGTTTTATTGGTTTATTCTTTACGTTGTCACGGTTGCTAGGGAGCAGCCACGCTATAACTCTACGTTGACGGGTTTCGTTGTCGACTAAATCGAGACCAAACTTTATTTTGATGGTCTCAGGTTTTCGACGACCTGCTAAATTCAAAGGACTCATGCAAATCCACACCGGTTGTCACTGTGACAAACGATAGGTTTCTACACAGTTTCCGTCTATCAAATTAAATTAAGAGGCATTAAGCATTCCAGGCCAATAATAGAAGGCATTCGTCCAAAGATTCATGCAGCCGAAACCTCTCATACACACAAGCTGTGCCCTATGCACACATATATATATATATATATATATATATATATATATATAAATCCGCCTTTACTCTCTCTCTCTCTCTCTCTATCTCTCTCCCCCCTCGCTCTCTATTTCTATCCCTGGTCCGGGAATTTTTGTTAGACTAAGTAGTAGGACGGTAACTTTCTAGGTGCAATCATTCATAACCGATGGGATCCTCTTTATATATATATATATATATGTGTGTGTGTGTGTGTGTGTGTGTGTGTGTGTGTGTGTGTGTGTGTGTGTGTGTGTGTGTGTGTGTGTGTGTGTGTTTGTGCGCGTGCGTGCGCGTGTGTATGTGTAATTTTATATATATATAATATCCTGGTCGGGTGGAAAGGTAGGGTATTCCCAATGCACCACTCAACCCGAGTTCTGGGCTACAAACAAAGTTGGATCCTGACTATTACCGACATTTTTTAGATATAACAAATCCTACTTTCACAAATGTACAGAGTTGGTACAGAGACAATTGTAACTGATAATTAACGATGTGTAAAGTATTTCTTTGTTTTATGATATGCAAGACATATGTATATGTATTGTAAACAAAAAGTGAATAGATTATTTAAAACAACACTAAACATGATTCAACAGTGTCGGGTATTCTCAAACACGAAATCGTAACATATCAGTTAATATTACGTAAGTTCACAGTGTTACGTAACGACTCCATTTCATCAGGTGAAATGTTTTAGTGAAATATGATGAATCTTTGAGGGAACCAAACAGTATGAAACAAATAAGGTGGAATTATTTAAACTTGGTGACCAATCAAAGAGCATGATTTCAAAAGCAACCAAATCAATTTGTACTTATCATAAAGGGATGTAGTTAAATGGCCATATTCAATTCGTATTTTGAAATTAACGGTTAAGTGAATTTATGATAGGCTGTGAATTGACGTGTAATAAATAGTACTGCTATCTTCAAAGCAAGGCAGCCAACTATTCAAATTGACTGTAGTTTCGTTTGAGGTGCAAGAGACCAAGAGAGACCGAAACGTGTCTAGTCTCAAGATAATTGAAATGACTTGCATTGTTAGGCGAAAACTCTCTCCGTCTCTCTCTCTCTCTCTCTCTCTCTCTCTCTGTCTCTCTCTGTCTCTCTCTCTGTCTCTCTCTCCCTGTCTCTATCTCTCTCTCTCTCTCTCTGTCTCTATCTCTCTCTCTCTCTCTCTCTCTCTCTGAATATATATATATATATATATATATATATATATATATATATATATATATATATATATATATATATATATATATATATGTAGTTCTATTTTTAAGAGATGAGGAATTATGTTCATTATTTACATTATTTAGTTTTGACGGATATTTGTCCTCATCTTGTCTGTTGTTAACACAACGTTCTGGCTGATATATTCTCCAACATTCATCAGGTGTCTTGGGGAAATTTCGAACCTGGGTTCTCATTCCTAAGGTGTTTTTCAGTATTATTATTATTATTATTATTATTATTATTATTATTATTCAGGTCACTGCATGGAATCGAATTCGGAATCTTGGGGTTAGTAGCTCCCACTCATAACTACTACGCCATATGCACGGGCATATATATATATATATATATATATATATATATATATATATATATATATCCATGCACGGTAATGTAGTATAAAGGGCATTTACAGTGGGAACCTGAGTGAGTAATGAGTTGTGATCAAGTAACTTTATTAATTGCCAGTTAATGGGCCACAGATTAATGTTGGGTGGGGATGTTGGTAGAAATGTTAATGTTATAATGCGTTTCTCAGATAAGGGAATAGTTGTTTAAGTTTTCAAACGTATGTGGGTTAAAGAATTGATGAAAACAAATAAATTATATATTAATTTTTCCTGACAATTTGCTTATTAACTTTTCCTTTTTCTTTTACATGGCGACTATGAATAATATTATTTTGATGGAAATAGTAACATCTTGAAGTGAGATGGATTGGATATGTTTATTATTCTTGTAATTAGTTACTAAATTCTTACATCATTTCCATTTCCTGTAATTAAGACCGTCTTCGTGTTCCCTGCAGACAAAATGGAACAGGTTTTGCCCAGAAAATGATGAGGGAGATGCCCTGGGAACAACCCCTCTGACTCAAAGGGCTCGCATTTGCGGATGACCGGAATAATTTTATGTAGTTCTGATATAATTTAAGAAGTATTATAATGAAACTCCGTCAGTGACCAGGTTACACGTAGCGTCAAAAACATTTTAGCATCATATAATAAATGATTAATTAAAGTTGAGAGTACTTTTGTGCTTTTGATTGGCTACTATATTTCTTCCACGGAGCAATAGTTTTAGTTTCAGCATACAATCTCAGATCAAATCATTTGTCTGACAAACACATCTGTGAAAGTAAATCCAGTCTTTTCTTTCCAATGGCAGACATCAACCAGTGTTACAGATGTGATTAAACATATATTTGAAGTTTTTATATATATTGATAGACTGACAGACAGACAGACAGACAGACAGACAGACAGATAGATAGTTAGTTAGATAGATAGATAGATAGATAGATAGATAGATAGATAGATAGATAGATAGATAGATAGATAGATCTATTTATATATGGATCAGAGAGTTTGTTGAGGTCGATTGTGTATATATGGATGCCCTTCCTCTCACAAACTATTTCCGAACAAGGTAATAGCTGCCCAGTTTTCCCATTGTCAGACATATGTTTCACAGAGGACTGGAAACTGGCAACATCACTTGTATAACAATGATACTCATTTACGACCATCACTTGTTGTCTAGGGAAGGGCACACAGGCACATACATACATACATACATACATACATACGTACATACATACATACACACATACATACATACAACCCAAAACATTTATTGTCTCGTAAGGGTGAAGGCAACAGAAATCGGAGAAGCAGACTTCGGAAACAGTTTCCGAAGCACTTTTCACTCATAAATTTAATCATCAATTCGAGAAATGGTTTTTATACCTCTTATATATATTAAATAAATCTGTTCTGTTGAGATCTTAGCAGTAATGAGAAATAGGAATATTAGAATTACTAGTTATTAGAACAGGTATACTTACAAGATGTATACTAGTTATTAGAATAAGTGTACCTGCGACAAATATACTAGCTATTAGATGAAGTATAACTGGTATAAGTATGATTACCAAAATAATTCCTTATGGCTTGTAAGTAGTTAAAATTTTAATGAGCCCACTATTTTTTTCTGCTATTTTCCGAAACTATGATAACAGTCTGCTTTCCGTAATGGCGACTGCCGGAAAAATATAAGACTATAATGGTGTTAACAGCATATCAGCATAATCAGCATACAGAGAGAAAGAGAGAGAGAGAAAGTGTCGTTTGTTGTAGGTAAAACGTGTTTTAGACATTAACGTTCGTTCTAATTCTCATAACAGCAGTGTCTCTGAAGACTGTGTATAGCAGTTAGCCATGAAAATATGAACTACTTTTACCGGCAGCAATATTAGCACCAGCAGTAATAATACACACACTTGTTCCAGACTCCATTCTTGTAAAACATATTAACGATACGGACGACAGCAATTCAGAATGAAATAGGTTGTGAATATGTGTATGCATATATATATATATATATATATATATATATATATACATGTGTGGGTGTTCACGTGTGTGTGTACGTGTGTCTGTGTGTATGTGTATGTAAACAGAAAGAAGTAGATAGCAAGTATGGAAAGAGGAGACAGAGAAGGAACAGAGAGAGAGGAGCAATTTTCTCATCATGACATTGAATTTGTATAAGAAATTAACAAAATCATTGGATGAGGACATGCTACCATATTTTACTATGATTAAATATTTTTATGTCTTTTATATTTGTAGTTTTATATAGTTGCGATTTAATTTTCTTGGTATTTACACATTAAAATTTAATATTTAGGGACATTTAATAAAAAATTGTTTTTGTCGTTTAAATAACTGTGAGAAAAGTCCAGATAATATATTTTTTAATGTACAGTAGGTGAAACGAAAATCTAGGCCATCACCACCAAACCAGAATATGTGATAATATAAATTTAAAAAGAAAAGTCAATTTATTAGAGTTAAGCTTTCATCACCGATAGAATGAGCGCTCATATTCTTAACATATATGTATATTGCAATTCGTATCACAGATGACTAAATGGTTTCTACTTTCAAAGATTGTCACAATTTTAGAATAAGAATAAGGAACAAAATTTTCCCGAATATACAAATAAACAGTAACTGTTTAAAACAAGGAACTTTGTTATACTTCATGTATAAACAAAAAATTCCTCCTTTGCAACTGTGTAAGTCCGAGTTTAGTCTCTCTCTGTACTGGACTTTGGGGCAAGTGACTTCTACTACAATCCCGACCAAAGCCTTCTGAGTGAATTTTGTAGACGGGAAATGTTAGGAAGCTATATATATATATATATATATACGCGAATTTTAGAAAGGATCACAAAAGTACAGCACTCAAAATTACTGCAGAGCTTAATGACAACCTCGAGAACCCAGTTTCCACAAAAACTATTCGCCGGGGGCTGCACAAAGTCAAATTTCACTGGAGGGTTGCAATCAGAAAACCACTATTTTCAAAAACAAACGTTGCAAAGTGTTTAGAGTGGATTAAAAAAAAACGTATAGAATTGGTCCCTAGAGCAATGGAAGAATGTTATTTTCTCGGACGAGTCATCCTTTACCTTATTTCCTACCACCGTCAGAGCATACGTGTGGAGACAGCCAAGAAAATTATTTGGCTCAGACTGCCTTCTTCCAACTGTTAAACATAGAGGAGGATCTGTGATTATCTAGGGCGGTGGGGGCTATATCTTGAAAATCCGCCGGCCCAATGGTTTCCCTTCGTGGCAGAATTCATAGTCAAGACTATTTAAGCATTTTATCTGATCAACTTCATCCTATGGTTGCGGAACTGTTTGCGGAGGTAAACGCAATCTTTCAGGATGATAATGCATCAATTCACACAGCTAAAGTTGTTACGTTCTAATGAAGTTGAACATCTTATCTGGCCACTACAGTCCCCAGATCTGAATATTATTATAACATTTATGGTGCACTTTAGAAAGACAAGTAAGGAGTCGATATCCTCTACCATCATCACGACAACAAATGGGGACTTTTTAGTTGGAGAATAGACAAAAATTCCTTTGGAAACAATTCAAACTTTGTACGAGTCCATACCTCGCGGATTTCAAGCTGTAATTTCTGCCAAAGGCGGTCCTACTACGTATTAAAATTAATTTGTTTGAAATTTTAAGGTGTTATCATTATTTTGTCCAGCTCCTGTATGTATATATATATATATATATATATATATATATATATATATATATATATATATATATATATATATATATATATATATATATATATATATATATATATATATATATATATATATATATATATATATATATATATATATATATATACATATATATATATATATGTATATATATATACATATATATATATATATATATATATATATATATACGTATATATATATATATATATATACGTATATATATATGTGTGTGTGTGTGTATATGCATGCATGTATGTATGTATGAATGTATTATATAAATGTATGCATGTATATGTATCTATATGTGACTTTGTATTTGACAACCAATGTTAGTTTGTTACATGCCCGTGACTCAACAGCTTGGTACAAGACACAAATCGAATACGAATTATACTTTATAACGTACTCGATTCGAATTGTTCGACTAAAGCACTTCAGATTGGTGTCACACCATCCCGCATTATAATGAGTCAACAAACTAAAACATAGAAAATAGCCTCGAGCGGTAGACGGAAACTGAAAAGAGAGCATCGTATATATATGTATATATATATATATATATATATATATATATATATACACACACACACACACACACATATACTTTCTTATTATTATATGCGTGTGTGTGTGTGTGTGTGTGTCTGAGTGTATGCGTGTATTTGTGTGTTTATGCCTGTGTTTGTCTCCCCCACCATCGCTTGAAAATCAATGTTGTTTCGTTTACGTCCCCGTAATCTAGCGGTTCGGCCAAGGAATCGATAGAATGGGTACTAGTTTTCCGAACAGTAAGTCCTGGCGTCGATTTTTTCGATCGATGCCCCTCAAGTTGGTGCTCCAGATGTTTATGACGGAATAGGCTGTCGTGCTGAGGGAGACGAATGTATAGTGTTCGAAAATCCTCAAGCCAGCATATATCCAATCAAAAGTGTTCCAGCCGTGAAAACCTGATCCTTTCTTTAGATATTGCGTATACTTAGAACTACATTATACAGCGACCTTCCAGTTTCATATCGCTCGCCATTAATTTAAGAGAGACTTGACTGCTATTTATCGCAAAATCAGATACAAAATTTTAGTTAGTCATAGTCTTAATAAACATTGCTTTAAGCATACAGACATTCCACACAAAGAAATCAACGAAGAATGTAATTCAAGATATTAACCTGACCCAAACATCACGAAGACTACCATAATCAATTTGTTCATAAAAATAATCTTGGAGTTCTTTTGAAGCTCTTTAACTGCCAGAATATAACTTTTATGATGTAGAATTATGTACGTTTATAAAACGCATGATCAAATCACCCGATTCTTTTATATAAGTATATACATAAGTTAATATTTATGCATGGACATATACATATATACATACAAATGTGTACGCATATATATATGCTTACATTCATATATATATATATATATATATATATATATATATATATATATATATATATATATATATATATATATATATATATATATATATATATATATATATACATATATACATATATATATATATATATATATATACATATATATATATATATATATATATATATATATATATATATATATATATATATATATATATATATATATATATAAATATATATATATATATATATATATATATATATATATATAAATATATATATATATATATATATACACATACATGTAAAGACACACGGATATACATACATATGGATATGTAAGTATCTTTGCACATTACACACTAATTCTGAATACGCATACCAACACTTGTGATGCGTGGTAGTATCATGCGCAGTGGATTATATTGCAACACTGAACAAAACTATGCATGTTTAATTACTGAAGTTATACGTCCTGTCTACGCAGAGTATTTAAATATCCATGAATTATTTGTCAACGTCTGATCATTACGTTTATTCTTGGTTTAAAACTTTCTTCGTGAAGGAGACATATGAGAAACAAGAATTATTCAACGATGAATGACATTCTTATAGAAACGGCTTTATAAATACTTCTCAAAACTTCCCTTTCTGTGATTATAAGATATCATTATGAATCCACCGTTTTGATGATGATTTATATCCAAATACACACACTGCACGCGAACACATAGACGCATAGACGTACATACGCAAGTACACAATCACACACACATGCGCATATATATATATATATATATATATATATATATATATATATATATATATATATATATATATATATATATATATACAAGCATACATACATATAGATAGTTAGATAGATAGATAGATAGATAGATAGATAGATTGATAGATAGATGAGTAGATAGATACCTACATAGGTACGTATATATAACTATATATATATGCATATACATATATATATTTATATTTATATATATACTTATATATCTATACATATAAAGATATATATTTATTTATATATACTTACATATATACATATATATATATACATATATATATATATATATATTAATATACTAATATATATAGAAGTATATATATAAATATATATGTATAGATCTGTGTATATGTGTGTATGCGCGTGTGTGTTAGTTTATGCGAAGAACGAGAGAGTATATTGACTTGATAAGGAGAAGCATCAGTTTTAGAGAGAATGGAAAAATAAATAGAAGAGCTATGATATAGAAAAAGAGAAAAATATAACAGATGGCAGAAAAAATGAAGAGAAATATTCTTAAGAATGAAACATTATATAATGTTATATTTGCTACGTGACTTACATGCTTTTACCAGAGATAATTCTGTTGTCCACTTCAAAACAATACTAACATTTCCTGAAGGATTTTGAAGTAGTTTTGCTCCATGACAATTAGAATAACAACTGATGCGCTCTTCTCCTCACAGAAAATCAAGCACATTCGAAACAGTCAATGTATCCTATGCATTTCTAATGCCGTCAGCAACTAAAGAGTGTTTATATTTACTGACAGATTGAATAAATGTGTAGAACAGTACATGCGTATACAAATAGCTGGATAGTTATAGACGTTGTGAGGGTATGAAAAAACAAAAAAACAAAATAAAACAACTCAAATTTTTATTAAGCATCTCTCAATTAAATAATCAACTTAATAAAATACACACAGGCACACAGAGAAAGATAGTTACAGCACACATACACACTAGTATTCGTGTATTTTTCTGCACACTTATACTGAAGTATTAGTATCCAGGGTACTCTACTTAAGTGTAAGCTTCTGTATTTAAGATTAAGCAATATTATAAGTTGACCTTCTGGATATATATAGATATTGTTGACTGTAATACAAGATCATCAACATTCTAAAACAATTACAATTTCGTCGTATTCCTATTAAATTTATTAAAAATACCTTCAAAATTTTCAGAATTTCAGAGTAAAGCAAATTCAGATTTAATTTGTTCCTTCAGCAACACTATCGTACACTGTCGAGTTATCTAAGAACACCCCATCCCCTCCCCAGCCGTAAATTAGTGAGATCTTGCCGAGATTAGAAATTGAAATTGTAGCAAGCGTTCAGAAGTATGTATATACGTATATCTGTATATTATGGTGTACATTAGCGAAAAACCGTCATCTCTAGCGTTTGAGAATCCATCATTGACAAGACCAAGGAAAGTCACAATCAACTTAAGTTGCTGATCTCAGTGTTGGATGTGACAGAAATTTATCTCCCCGCTAACGATTTAAACAAGAATGTATTTTGAAAAAGCAGCCAATATGAGAGTTTCTCTCATGGTACCAACCGCAGCATAGCTTGTTTTAACAGAACATCTATGTTTCAGTGGAGATAAATATTACCTCTCGGTATCTTATAGTATTTTCCATACCCGTGTAAACTCTTGAATAAATAAAATTATCTACGCTCAGGCACACGGAAGCAGTGCTACTCAACCACTTTGTCCAACACCGCACATCGATTATCCAAGAACCACCTTTGCGCCTAAACGTAAATGAACAAAACTACATAATATGTATCATCTTGCAGTCGTGATCTAAGTGTTCTCCTTACGTTTTGGGGTCGGTTTGCCAAGAATCTGCGCCCCCTTTGCATTGTGCTCCACGAACACAATCAGCCAGGTCTTGTTTCTAGCCCATTCTTTGACTCTATGATGTTCCCAATCCATAAACATTGCGCAATTTGTCCAACATGGTAACAATTTTGCCAGCTGGCCGCCTGAACAATGATAACAACAACAACAACAAAAACAACAGTAAC